>NC_063152.1:4735000-5035000 GCF_020921035.1 Rhodamnia argentea | reverse complement strand
ATTGAACTTAAGAAATAATTTAGGCCACATGATCCCACCATCATTGAGGATATAAAAAGGCCTGAAAATCCTATTTATCCTAAGCTTAGAGGGCAGGATGGTAAAGCCTATTGACCTATCTACCCCGAAACTAAGTGGTAGGAAAAGTATTAAGTTGCAAAACTTGATTAAATCGACTCGTATTACAATAGTTAGGTACCGACGGAGGAATGATGAGGCTAGTATACAGAAAGCCACATCCCGATAGGGCTTATAGTATTCCATAGCCAAGAAAATTCAAAACCCCGACTTCGATGCTTTCACTAAAGAAGATGTCCAGTTGATCGTCATCCATATTGGTCTATTTATTGCCCAATGTGGAAAGGCACGAAAAAATGAATTCATCAGGCTTATGTTGTTCCCTTTGTCTATATCAAAAACTGCATTTACCTGGTATGCGAGTTTACCTCCTAATTCAATTCATACTTGGGCTGAAATGAAATGACAATTCCATTCTCAATTTTATAGAATGATACTTGAAGTATCAATCGCTGATTCAGCTATAACTTATCAATACAATAATGAGTCATCAATTAGTTTATTGCTCAATTTAAGAGGGATAAGAGAAAGAACTAACAAATTTGGCTTTCAATAGATTGAAATACAATTTCGGAGAAAAAATTGAAGGCCAGAATTTTGGCAATTATTCGAATTGGTAACAAGAGAGTCTAAGTATGATCAATTACATAAGGACAAAAATAAAGGGCCACATGAAGACTTCACACAAAACATGCCTTTCTTGGAAAAGTATCAGCCATATGATGAATCTGATCAAGACAAAATTTGGCAAGAAACAATCAAATTTGCCTATGACAATGGACCACATGAGGACTCTTGACTATCTGATTTAAAAGAATCAAATGGTCAATGAATCGTTCAAGTCTTTTAAAGGGGGCATTTGCTTCCACAAACAAATGAAAAAGTAAGTAGACCACAAAAAAATGACCATTTCTTTTTTGTGGTTATCAATGTGTGATAGACTTAGTTGATGAGAGCCGAGTTTGGTCATTTATGAATAGAATTATGGATAGCTTGATGAATTGACATCTATTAGGAACCGACAATTGGTGGAGTCGATAATCTTTGATGCAACTACGAAAGAACAAACCGTCAAAGTAGGGAAGTTGAAGAAACTGGCAAGGTAATGAAGTTGAAGCAAGAATCGATGTTCTTGTTCAGTAACAATTTGTAACGTTTGTTTGTAACTTCCCTTTGTAATCTTTATTTGTAACCACCTTTTGTACATCCGTTGATAACTATTGATTGTAGGCCTTGAATAACTACATCATACTCTCCGGAGGACCCTGCGTAAACCAAACAAATTTTCATATCCGTGTCGTCGGTTAAATTCCAAAATAATACTTTAGCGTTCTCAAGTTTTGTAGCCGATTAAATTTTGGCATGGTTTGTTTACGCTTTGTTTAATTGTAGAGTCTATATTTCTCAAGCCTTATTTCGATTAAATTCCGGCTTGGTTTGTATTTGTACAATCTTGTTTGAATTGAAGTTGTTGATTCCCTCATTACCTGTGATATTTCCTATCCGGAGTCACTATCGAACCTACATCCTTTAATTAAAAATCGAAGAACGACTTTCAGAAAAAAAAAAAATTCCATGGGAGAAATTTTTGTGAAACAAAGCCTTCATGAAAAATAGTGCAGTTCGCATGGAAAACGTTATGGACGCCACGATCGCCTAAACAATCCCAGAGAAGAAGCGATTTTGGCAGCGGAAGGACATCAGAAGTGCCAAAATTTGTGTACAACACACACTTTGGTATCAATTTTTGTTTACATCACTTAATTGCCAATTTTTTTAAACGATTATTTGAGTGTCAATTCTGGTGAGCTTTGCAAAAAATCTTATGTTGCATTTCTTTCATTAATAACTAAAGCCCACATGGCTCACCGGAGAATATAGTCAGCAATAAAAACCCTAAAAATTTTTTAAAAATTAAAACTTAAAAAAAGATAAAAAAAAAATTAGAAAAAAAAAAGAGAAAGTGGGGTTTGGAGCGGCAAGGGCTTGCACAGTCCTTGAAGTCGCCACCCCACCATCGCCGGCGATGGGTGGGCGATGGTCGATAGCGTAAGCCCTCACCGCTACAAACCCCTTTTCTTTTCTTTTCTTTTCTTTTCTTTTTTCCAATTTTTTTCAGTTTTAATTTATTTTTAAATTTAATTAGTAAATTAGATTATTTTTAGTTTTAATTGTCCACGTGAACTAAATTTAAAAAAAAAAATTGCCACTTGGACTGGATTTTTTAATAATAAATTCCATGTTACTAAAATGTTTTAATTATAAATGTCATGTTACTAAAATTTTCTAATTATAAATGGCACGTATATTTTTTGGCAAGAATATCTTGCCATTAGCACTTAAGTGATCTCTTTTTCTCCAATTTGTTACTTAAGTGAGCTAACAAAAAATTTTAACACTAAAATGAGCGTCGTACACAAACTTTGATACTTATGATATTTTTTATACCCGTCTTTTGCTGATTGCGAGGAATTGATGGAATGTCTGTGTATAGATTGGAGACTCCATAAGGAGTCTTCAAGAACAGAAGTTAATGATTTGGGTTATTGACCATTCGAAGCTTTGACACTTGCTTTTAGTTAGTATGAGTTATAAAACTCATAACCCACAAACTTAAGAGATATCTAAATGAGCACTTTCTTAGATTTGAATCAACTCAATCCAGAACATTTTCTCTCCGCAGTCATCTGCAGAATGTCCATACATGGCTGAGCAGTTCACTCACAGAAATTACATCACCTGCTTGGACGGCTTCAAAGGCTTGTCGTCAGCTAAATCTTTGATCAAGCCTATTCCGGTGACTTGATATCCAGGACAACAACTTCGCTAGTCATGTTTGTTTCTACTTCATCTCCTGAAGGACGAAGATCAGACGTCCTGGAGTCCTTGATCGGGGATTTCCCATCATGGGTCACGGGATAAGATCGTCATCTTCTCTAATCTCCGGCTAGCATCATTAAGGCTGACGTGGTGGTGGCGACGGATAGAAGTACAAGACAGTGCAAGACATGACTGCGGATGCTCCTAACAAAGCAAAGGCCAGGTACGTTATTTATGGGAAGAACGAACATCATGCAATCAACAAACACGAACATCATGCTCGTCGGCGTTGGCATGGATTCGACAGTGATCACTGGCAGCGTCAATTTCATTCATGGTACAAGGACATTCAATTCCGCAAATGTTGGTAAGGACCAATCTCATCTCATGTCTTTGCTGGTTAATAACGATGGAAATTTGAAATGAGGAGCGATGAGCATGTCCAAGAGTACAGTTTCTACTCTACGTTATGTAAAATATCCGAATGCAGCTGTGAATGGCGATGGATTCATCACCTAAGCCATACGTTTTCAGAACACTGCCGGACTGCAGGAACACCAGGCGGTCTTGCTCCGCCTCAGCGAGGACAAGACGGTCATAAACCGGTGCCGAATCGAGGCCTACCAAGACCCCCCTCTACACGGACGCCAATTGCCAGTTCTATCAAGACTGCTACGTCACGGGCACGGCGGACTTCACCTTCGGCCACTCGGGGTCGCGTTGAGGAATTGCAAGCTCGTGGCCCGAAAGCCCTTGAGCGTTCAGTCCAATATGGTCAGTGGTCCCGGCCCAGGGTGTGACCGACCCGTAGACAGCACTGGGATCTCAATCCAGAGCTGTGATGTGATCGCTAGCTCCGATCTCAAGCCTGTCAAGGGCTCAATCAAGTCGTATCTGGGCCGGCCTTGGAAGGGGTACTCTTGTACTGTGGTAATGCAAATCAAACATTGGTGATCACATTGATCCCGCAAGGTGGTCACTGGTCAGTGTGGAGGGGCGATTTTGCCGTCAAGACGTTGTCCCACGGGGACCAAGAGAACAGGGGACCATGCGCGGGAACGAGCGAGAGAGCGAAGTGTTCGGGTTATCATTTAAGATTCGGTGTACAAATCACAATCAAATTAACGCGTAAAAACGAGAAAAAGACATCGACACAAAGTTTTATCCTTATTTACCTTTAAATTGGAAACCTTTCGTCACATCACTCAATTACAAGTGAAAAAGACTATATATATAGCAATAGTTATTTATAGGCCCAAACTTAAACTACCAATGAACAAATATAGGCTTAAATTATAAAAATCCTATGATGCCCAAGGAGCGTTGCCCCTTGAGACCTTTGCCGGGATTGCTCCCCAAGCGCCCGCCCGCTCACAGAGCAACAGGATCCCCTTGCTTTCCTATCGATGGGAAATATAAACTACACCCTTATAGCTTCCACTGAATGGTTGAGAAAAATGACTTTCGGTCCTTTCCCTTTGGAGAGTTGTTGTGAGTTTGTTGTGATTTCAATAAGTTGGAACGTTTGGATATTTCAATACACTATATGGTTCATGAAGTTGAAACGTGAATGTGAGTTTATGGTTCCAGCAAATTCAGGTTCACATTCATGGAAATTATGAAAAGATTTCAAAGACGACTAAAAGATGTCTCGTCATGATGTCTGACTTGGTTAAGTCGTGCTTGAAAACACTTGATAAGCATCACAGTAATTGTTCGAAAATGTTGTTTTCTCTGCCATAAGTGAATTGGAAAGCAGATTGCTGGGTAGATAGAATGATTTGCCTACCCAAAAATAGTAAAACTCACATTGAATATTCAATGTAATTTTCCTTACAACATTTGGTTTTACTTTGCTGGGTTTATAATTATTTGTTATAGCACTCGGTAAATTTTTCAGTATTTTATTATCAACATCACGAGCCAGCTTAAGTCCCCAGGCCCACGGCAATTTTCAGTTGCGCCTAATTTAACTCAAAAAAAATACGAGCTTTTGATTTATAAAATCATTGGATGTAGTAATTGTTATTGATCGTATTTACAGCGAGATTTATTTTTTCAAATGCCGTCACACTTATTAATCCGTCTTAACTTATTGACTTCAACTACATCATACAATTCTCTACATTGATATCGATCGTACTAAAATTTATTAATAAAATGACGGTGTCGTATTGAATACCATCCATAACAAAAGGGTCCATAAATGAAATCTGGCATTACTAAATTAAAGGAAATATGATGAAGCAGTCTAAATTGAAGTTTGATACAACGTTTGTTTCACTCTCTGTCCAACAACCCGTGATTTGGAGGTTATTCATGGTTGTCTTGTCTTGTTTCTCTCATATCCATCTCCTTCATCTCCTCCTCTCTTGTCCCTTTATTCCTCCTCTGTTTTTACCAACTCCTCAAAATTTCCTTTTCTCTTGCTTGGGAATTAGAAAAGAGCCCGAATCACCCTTCATCGTCACCGTCATCGCCTTCCTCGCCGCGACACCAATGCGCGGAGATTCCTGCATTTGCACGCTGTGGCGCTTGATTTGAGCAGAGGGGTGCGCACAGTTTCGCCATTGGCGAAGACCCTTTGCGACCGAATGGAGGATGGAGCCTTCGCAGGCAGACTAATGGAAGGAGAGAGAAACATGAAGATGTCCCATTAGTAGACCGATTCGCGATTTCGTTTCCTTTTTAAACGGTAAGAGAACGCGTGATTCGTTCTTGCATTCCCCCTTCGATTTTACATTGTGCCGTTTTTAGCGGATGAAAGAAGGAAAAATCATCCCTTTCGACTTGTCGAGAGATTTTAGGGGCTGCTTGTTCTGGAGGGGGTTGAGTTACATCTGTCACGACAATGACGATCAAAGGAATCTACAAAAGCTTCAAGTACATCTCCCAAATCTTTGGTGAGTAATGCCGCCCTTTTCTTTCTCTTGTGAAGCAAGCATAATTGTGTCTGAGTTCAGGAAAAAATGGATGCTTTTGCGCTTTGTGTTTTTTTGGGGTTGTGATGTCTCATGTAGGTGATCAAATGGTAGTTCATGCTTCGTGATTGATTATTTGAAAATGGGGGGTATTCGTTCTGTAGTCCTGAAGGAACGCGAAATGGAAATCGGGTACCCGACTGATGTTAAGCATGTTTCTCATATTGGATGGGATGGTCCATCCGGTAATGGACCCAGCTGGGTATGTGATCAAACACACAAATTTCCTCTCTTGTAGCTTTAAATTTCTGTGGCTTTAGATTTTTCATGAAATTCTGTTTTATGGTTGTGATTACTTCGTTTGGGAGAATGCAGATGAATGAGTTCAGGGCCGCACCCGAGTTTTCGGGCTCGCTCCGTTCAATCGGTGAGCCTGGAGATTCTAATATGGTGGGTCATCATCTAAGGTCCTCTCCGGGTATGTTGTCTTTGTAGATTTCCCTTCTGTTGATTTGCAGTTCTCTGCATTTGCTCGTTAGAAAGAAACATGGTTTGTGCTATCTCTGTGCGTCGAATGTCACATGGACAGTTTACTCTTTGCAAATGATAAACTTTTACCTCCATAAGACTGCTGAGAAGCAACAAGCTGCAAAATTTCATTTCTTAGTTCTTTTCCTTCCCATATGTTAGAGAAAACTATGAGTTGAAAGTAGTAATGGGGAGTACATTAACTTTCATCCGACTGGCTATAAAAGCTTGAAGGTTCTTAATTGCAACCTTAGCTGCATCCTTGATGTCACATGCATCCTACTCCATGTAGACATTGGTTTTTGCCCTATTCTATGTCAGTGCATCATTTTCCTCTCGTTTCAAGTAGCGAAAGATTGTTCTCTGAAAACTTGTCACTGTGAAATAAGAGATTTGTGACGTGACAGTTTTTAATGGTTGCTTGTAACCTGTTCACTCACTTGGTGACTCCTCGCGATCTGAAAGGCTTAGAGAAAAATGCTTGCACATCATCTTTCTTGTGCATACTTTGTCCTGCACTTATTGTTTTAAAGGCTTCCTTTGTCCTCTCTATTTCAGCGGAGATGTTACATCATCTTTCAGTATTATTCCCCTGAAATAAGTATATGTATATTCTCCAGATCATATCACTACAAGGTTTTGCAGCAATTAATTCTCTAATATGTTCCTTATCCTATATGAGCTGGTTAGATCTTTACATTTTCTCTCTGGTTCGTGTGAACTTGGTCCTATTTCAGTGAGCCCTAAATATTGTTTTCCTCTTCTAATTTGTCACTTGTCACTTCGGATGATTTCTAGTGGATAATGAACAATCTGGGTCGGGCCAACCTGCATTTGATATGGTTGAAGATTCTCCGCCGACAGAACTCTTTAAAGGATCGAAGAAACAAAAACGGAAAAAGGCTAGGTCGACGTCATCTCCGAAGTTGTCAAGGCCCTCTAGAGCACCGAAATCAAAGGCCAAGCCCTTCGATGTGGAGGACACTCCTAATTGTTAAGTGTAATTTCCATGTTGGAGGCCTTCTGAATAAGTAAAAAAACGAAGCTGTTAATGTCCACGACCACAAGGAAATTGCAAACCACTTCCTTGGAGGTCAACAGAGCACAAGAAGTGGCATCCAGAGAACTACACCAGGTGTTGTAAATCCAAAGCTGTCTAGATGTTTATCAGTCAATGTCTGTAATGAAGATTTGGATTGCCTCTTTTGGAGGTTACCAGTTCATAAGAAGGAACAGTTGTAAAGCTATTGAACATAGTGCTAGTATAACTAGGGATTTTTTGTGTATGGAAAGTGATGATCAATCTTTAATTGCTTTAGTAATTGAGTTAGGATTCTTCCTAGAGCCAAAGTATATAAAGTTACATGATGACTGTAAAGCCGATATTGTGTTGTTCTGGTTTTTGGACACTCACTTGTTTTTGTCTTCTCTGACTCCCATCTCTAACTTGTTCAATTTGAGAGGTAAATGTTATGGAATTGCCTAGAGTCTCTAACAAATCGAGCTTCTGGCACATCGCGCAAAATTTGTCGCTGCTCTTTTTAAAAAATCCTCATGAATAGTTGCAGTCAGCTGCTCGGCACACAGATGCGTAGCAAGTGTTGGTGAGATCAAGTCTGTAATTTTAACTTAATCCTACACATAAATTACTACAGTATCATAATAGCTCCCAGTTTTTTAATGTTAGGAGCTCAGAATCAATTAAACTTGTTCACATGTTGTCAACTGGAGCTGTTATGATCTCAGAAGCAAGACAAGACTACAGTAAAAAACCATGACATTCCAATGACCGTATCTACACAAAACAGATGAGAATAAAGGAATCAATATAGGTTACCATGAATTAATTCCGTGAGGAACCTAAACCGGCTTGATTTTCCAAGTTTTTCTTTTCAGGGGCATGGTTTTCCCAGTTGATGGTCCAAATTTCCTGTTTATATTTCTGTGCTGCAGATGTCTAGCTATTATTTCATCTTGAATTTTTCATAATATAGAACCCAAAGTGCTCAGTTGCAGGAATAAATTTGTGAAGATTGTCAACCTCTCTCAGTATCCCCTACACCATTTGCAACTTTTAAGTGAAAAGAATCAAGAAACCGTTGCCTGTTAACTGTCCAGAGTCATCGGTGACTTTGAGAGGATGAGAATGGAGAGCTGACTTTGTCCCTTCCTAATTTTGCCGCACTTCTGCTTCTCCCCTCCATTGCTACTTTTCCCCTTCACCCACTTTTCACTCTCTCTCTCTCTCTCTCTCTCTCTCTCTCTCTCCTTAACCAAAAGATCAAGATTCAGTCACCTTGAACAAAAGAACAAGGGAAAGAGAGGAGGAAAAAGAGCACCCATCAATGAGATCTTCAGGTGCATTTCAGATGAGATTTTCCTGGAGAGATCTCTCTTGAAAGTCCCCTGCAATCCTAGGACATCATGGGTGGAGCCAGAAGGGCATTGAGCTTGTTCATCGTTCTCTCCGTTTCTTTCGCAGTTTCTTTTGCAGCTCGGGACGACGTCCATGCTCTGGACTCCGGTTACGATCCGCCTGCGGCTCCTCCTCCCGCGGAAGAGAACTGCAACGGCATCTTCGTCTCCTACGATTTCATCACGAGGATCAAGGAATTCCCGCATGTGAAGAATGCTTCGGCGCAGTCCTGGGCCTTCAACTCAACCGCGACGGTCTTGAACACTGGCACACACGAGCTTCAGGCCTGGAAGATATTCATTGGATTCCAGCACCAGGAGATTCTAGTCTCGGCGGGCGGGGCAGTCCTGGTCGATAGCGAGGATTTCCCGGCCTCGGTCAGGAACGGGACGCACCTCTCGGGGTATCCTCGGACAGATCTGAAGACGTCGATCGAGACCGCAGGGGATTTGACCCAAATCCAGGCAATAGTTCAGATCTCAGGCACGCAGTTTGGCGTGAAACCGCCGGGCATCCCGATGCCAAAGACGATACGGCTTGAGAATGACGGATACAAATGTCCTGCGCCCGTACATAAGAGTAAGTGGCACATGCCATATCGGTATTTTCTTTAGCATTGGTCGCATTGATTCTGCACCCTACAATAGTTTCACCGACCAGCTTAAACTCCGAGATTGATCAATTATGAATTGCACAAGATTACTTGATCTTCCCTTCTGCATTGCTCTAATTTTTGAGGAACGGGAATTGGCAGAGACTTCGATGTACGCCTGCTGCGTTCGGGATCCGAAGTACAAGGTCAAGAAACAGAAAACGAAGCTATTGCCCCGTCAGAAGGGCGATATCTCGTTTAGCTACGATGTGATCCAAGCCTACGAAAACAACTATCTAGCTCAGGTGACGATCGAGAACGACAGCCCTTTGGGCCGGCTCGACCATTGGAACCTGACTTGGGAGTGGATGAGAGGGGAGTTCATATACACAATGAGAGGAGCATACACTCACCAGATAGACTATTCAGATTGCCTCTACGGGGTCGCGGCGCAGTACTACACGAGCCTTGATTTCTCCCAGGTGATGAACTGCCAGAAGAAACCGGTCATCGCGGATTTGCCCCGCGAGAGGGCGAACGATACAAAGATCGGGAAACTGCCCTACTGCTGTAGGAACGGGAGCATCTTGCCTTCAATCATGGACCCAAGCCAAGCAAAGTCCATATTCCAAGTGCAAGTGTACAAGCTCCCACCCGACACAAACATAACCGCTCTCCATCCTCCTGAGAAATGGAAAATCGTGGGCACCCTCAACCCTGACTACCGATGCGGTCCGCCGATCCGAGTGGACCCCACGGAGTTCCCAGACCCCAGCGGCCTCCAGGCCACGACTTTGGCCATCGCAAGTTGGCAAGTGGTCTGCAACATCTCGAGGCCGATGAAAACGACCTCTCGTTGCTGCGTTTCCTTCTCGGCATACTACAACAAGTCGGTCATCCCTTGCAACACCTGTGCTTGCGGCTGCAATAGCTCAGATTCGTGCAACCATAAGGCCCAAGCAATGCTCCTTCCCCCGGAAGCCCTCCTGGTCCCTTTCCAGAACAGGACGGCCAAAGCCGTGGCATGGGCAAAGATAAAGCACTTCCACATCCCCAACCCCTTGCCCTGCGGCGACAATTGCGGGGTGACCATAAACTGGCACGTCAACACCGACTACAAGAGTGGCTGGACCGTCCGGGTCACCCTGTTCAACTGGGAAGAGATCAATTTCGAGAACTGGTTCACTGCCATCCAACTGAAGAAAGCGGCCCACGGCTTCCAGAAGTCTTACTCATTCAACAGCACGTTCTTTCCTGAGCTGAACCATACCATCTTCCTTCAGGGGCTGCCAGGATCGACCTTCTTGATAGGAGAGACAAACGCGACGGCCACAAAGGCCGATCCTAGGGTCCCCGGGAAGCAACAATCAGTGATCTCGTTCACGAAGAAGCTCACGCCAGGCATCAAAGTGGCAAAAGGCGATGGCTTTCCATCGCGGGTCTTCTTCAATGGAGAGGAATGTTCGCTCCCTACATATTTCCCCACAGGAAATGGGAATCTATGTCAAGATAGTTTAGTGCAGCTAGTTTTGATTGTAGTTCTGATACATGTGCTTATGAACCCTCACCATTGACAATAGAATTTTTATTTTTTGACATGTTTAGGTGGCAATTTTTCACCTGAATCATGAAGGACACAGTTAATTCTTAGAACAGATTTTTAACTGAAACCTCATGTCGTGCCACGGTTGGTTACATTCATATAACATGTAAGGCGTTTGTCGGTATAAGTGGACTCTAGATTGATGTTATTTTAATATAATGATGAAAATAAGTCTACCATAGAGTAAGTTATATGCCTAATAACAAATATGACTTGTTAAACTCATATATTACGATTGACCGTTAAAGTGATAACTATCATATCACTTTTAATTCGTCACGAGAATTTCGATACTAGCCAATTATTGGGACTGATCGATTCTTGATCTAGTCGGGTCCCATGCAACAATCGGAATTTAGATCGGAAGGATCGGTTCTCAGTTTTTAGGATCGGGAATCGAACTAGATGGTCCGGGGATCGGACAGATCGATTCAGTCAGTTTGTAGGCGGTCTAATGGAACTGGTATATCATTAGTATGGGTGGCAATTTCCGACACGATCGACAATCCAGGGGTGGCAATTTCCTACACGACCAACAATCCCATGCGATACGACAAGGTAGGGTTTTCCCACCCTCGGATTGTCAGTCGTGTCGGAAATGGGCAATATGTCTCTGAGGGCCGAGGCTGAACATATCATAGCCGAAGGAAATGGGCCCCGTTTCTAGTAATCGAATGAACAGAACACTCTTTTTGTTTGGGCCTCTAGACTGCAGTTCCTGGAAAAAACAACAGATGGCCTAGCGTTCATATCTGCTTGTCATATGGCATCAGAACCTCCTGATGGACAAGAGCAAAGGTCAAGCCTAAAACTATGAGATTTCTCCAATGAATTCATCCTGGTTTGCAGTGAAACGAACAAAAACAATCCAACAAAAGACAATTCGCACTGTCTTCTCAGATTCAATCTCACCTTGAAATAATCCCCATCTTTCACCCTTTTCTGCACTGGAAAAAATCTACAAACTCAGAACTAATCCAAGGCCGGAAATTTCTGCTGCTGTCACATTCTTCTCTCTAATCCCAAACACCCATCAGGGGAAAAAAAGACATGGGTAGCCCAAAATGCCTCAAGATCGGCTGCGCGATTTCGGTCATTCTATTGCTCATAATTGTGGGAGTCATGCTGGTCCTGTACTTCACAATCCTAAAGCCTAAACAGCCTATATTGACCCCTCAGTCTGTCACCTTACAAAACTTCAACTTGGTTGCATTGAGTCTCAGTTTCACGCTGGGGATCACGATCACGGTCGACAACCGCAACTACGGTAGCTTCAAGTACCAAAACGGGACGTCGTACGTCACCTACCGCGGCACCGAGGTAGCCAACGCATTGGTGGCGGCAGACACGATCCCGGCTCGAGCGAAGCACAACATCAGCACCTCCATGGAGGTCTCAGCGAACAAATTGGCATCGAACGGTGGTTTTCTGGGCGATTTCTTTGGAGGGGTCATGAATTTCACGTCGTCAATGGCATTGAACGGGGAAGCCAAGGTCCTGTTCATTAGCAAGAAGGCAACCTCTTATACTACCTGTGACATTTCTATTGATATCAAAACCAGGACGATAGATTTTGCTTGCAAGTATAAACTCAAGTTATAATTCGTGGGAACTCTTCTTGCAATATTAATCGATTATATCAATAAATTTCTTAGTTCATGTATTATAGTTTTGGGCTACTGCAATAAAGAGGAAGTGGTTGAATGGCTTTTACTTCATATTGTGTAGGTGACGAAGGAATGATATAAAAATGCAAAAAAAATTCAATGGCACATTGCTTAACCTTTCAACCGCCAAACTGGCCCATCTGGATTCTCCTCATTTATTATCTTAATTGAAGATGTCCGTAGAGAAAAAAACTTTCTATGTGGCATAAATGGAATGATGAGACCATTTATGAAAGTGCATTTCCAGGAAAAAGTGTTCTGAAGATGGATGAAAGGGATTGAATCATGTAATGACTTTGCTGCCCAACTCGTCAGGGAAGCAGGAAAATCTAGGATTTATTATGATCTTGTACGTTGGCCATGTATTCGGACTGTCCAGTGATTCAGAAATTCACCTAAACTCTGTTTGCAAATGTTAATGAGGCTCCTGAGGATCCAATGTTCATTGGACATCTCTTTCGCTCTTGTGCTGGAATATGTCACATCATTCAATGAAGCATCCAGGGGGCCTGTTGCTCTCGGCGGGGCCATTTGTTAGAGGTGATCATGGGTCTGTTGGCATGCTGGCTCGGCTTAAGCTCGATCGGGCGAGGATTTCCCTTCTTGAGCTTGACCTGTTCACCCGGAACCTGACTAGGCTCGTCAAGGCGTAATCAATTTTCTATAGAATGCTTGACAATTTGTCCATCATGGGCGGGCTTGGGCAATGATTGTTAGGCCTGTATTTATTGATAAATACTATGATCTATGAAGCTTCGTATGCGATATCTGCATTTCCCTCACCCGCATGAGCTATGAGTTGCAAATGTTTTTGCGATCTCGTCACCCTTGAGCTAGATATTATGCATGTCGTAATATATAACGTGCGGAAACTAACCCAAATCTTGCAAATAAGTCAATCAAAGCCCAAAATAACGATGAACAATAAAGGACACAAGAGATTATGTGGTTCGGTCCGAATATCGGTACCTACATCCACGGGAGAGCCAGCAAGAACAATCCACTATTATCGGAGAATCGGAATTACAATCGCTCAATACGCTCGTGTTTCCCGCACCTAGATTATACTCAAACCCAAAGTGTTCACAAATAAATAACTTACTTGGATATAACAAACTCACGCACAAATCTACTACACTCAAAGGCTCCTCGCGCTTGTGCGGCTTCTTTGTCCAGAGAAGAAAAGTAATCCCCTTCTCTTACGTCTTCTGTGCAACTTCTTCTTTGTGCGATGAGAAGCCCTTTTGTGTAGCACACACTAAGCTCTCTTCTTTTGGGTGCTCATTATTATATACAAGAAACCCTTCTTTCCTTCTCTTCATTGCTTTCCTCTCTCACGAAGGCTTTCTTTGGAATGTGATCCACAATAAAATATTTTATTTAAGCCCCTCTCTTTTGTCAAACTCTTGATCTACCATTACTCAAGAAAGAAGTCGTGCACTTCTTTCTTTCCTATCAGACCAAAATCTCGAGTAATGATCAAACGTGGTCCCCATATTTTGTCTTGTGGTGCCAATAACAATTTTAAACTCGAGACATATTTAACAATGTCTACCACTAGCATTATCTCCTGAGAAATTTGTCGGGTCACTTGTTAGGAATTCAAGCATATCGTATTAGGCACGACAAGGCAACAAGTGCAAAGCAAAGACTAAGAAAAATAAAGGAACGCCGAGTTGTCAAAGTGTTAAGGGTCAGAGCGACACACAAACCGAACCTCAAGGGGCGAAGTGACAAAAGGGATAGACTCTAGGACAACAATCTAGTTTTTCCCACGAGAATCATGTAACGTGTCGATGCAGTATTGCCAACATGAGCGCAAATCGTAAGATGCGCATTTGATCCATTGAAAATGCCTCGAGGAAAAGGGAGAGAAAGATAAAGATGACGTGTCAAGCCATTGTTGGAGCTTACTTTTCCATGTTTTTTCCTTCTGTTTTTCTTGGCAATCAGGGAAAGAAGAATCATCACAAACCATGAAGCACAGATGAGAAGAAGATGATAGCGTCATTTGATGAGGCAATAGGAGTGGTGGGTGGTATTAATGGCAGACATTGGATGTTCGCTCTAAAACGGTCGGAGGTCTGATGGCCAAACCTAGCCAAACCAAATGGAATTAAAGCAACAAAAGAAAAGGGACCTGAGAAAAGATAGAATCCTCACACACACACACACACACACACACACACCATAGTAGAAATCCTCGATCAATTCTATTTCCCTGAAAAAGACCTAGTAAAAAGGGATTGTGCTCTTTTATTGACGAATCAAGTTAAGAATGTTCTAACAAGAGGCCGGTCTTTTGAAGTTGGCGTGTCATTGCTGTTGGATATTTCAACAGTTTTAAAATATCTAGAGCACTTACTTTTGTAATGGCTTTGTAACATCTGATTTGATTTTTTTCTTTGTTAAACCCTTCCTTCATTCGTATATAAAGAGAATCTCCAAATCACAATGGAAAAACATACAAAAAAAATGATAAATTTCTCTTTTTTCTTTTTATTTATTTGACAGGTTTTCGTTGTTGTTCCCATTTCTTTGATTTATTTTCTCTGAAGTAAAGAGAAATATCTGTCGTACTTTGGGAGGATAGCCGCTAGAGCATGTCAGGCCAAGTTTCGTACTTTGAGGGATGAAATTATCTTTAAGAATAGTGTTTGCACACCCTAGACGTTTGTTCTAATTTTAATCTTTTCCAACAGTTTTTCCAACAATCTTAAGGATAATTCGGGTTCTTAATAATCAGGCCGTTTCTATTCTAATTGAATTTAGAATCAACTTTATGTTCAGATCTTCTTAGCGAGACCAAGGTGCTTTGGTTGTCATTCGCGCTGTGTCACAAACAAGAAAGAGAAAGTCACCAGCGAGAAAGCAATGGAGCACAATTACGACGTAAGCATCAACGACGAGGTAATCAACAGGGAGGAGTAGGATGATTCGTCGAATAGCAATATTACTAATTCATGTAACTAAAATTCTCTCCCTCCGCTTGTGGTGATTGGTAAAGTTCGCCATAAACGAATGAGGTCAAGCTTTTCCTGTCATTGTTATGACACCTGAAGTTGATGAACGCACTCGTAGCTCGTGATCCTCTCGTTCCAATTCCGAAGTTCAACCTCTGGTAAGCGAGATTCCGGTGAATTCTTGTCATGTGGGTTCTCTTCGGATTTAACTGATTGAATCGAGCATATTTCACGAATTTGTGGTTCTACACTCTTTATGGAGGATGCTTATAAATTTTCCAATACCTATTTACAGAAATCTTAAACCGGCTTTCTGATTCTGTGTGGCTGCTTAGTAAGAGAAAGAAAAGGAAATCTGGAAAAGAAACGGAAAGAAATCGGGCTAATCTTTATTTATTTATGGGAAACAAAATGCTGAGGGGATCACATGTTTTGTCCTATTGAGTTGCTGCTGTGTTTAACCAGCATACAAGTGTTTGTATATTGACAAAATACTTGTTGTTCATATTCAATGATTACATTCGAGTTTGTTTTCATGATTGACAATGGGAATGGCGGTCATAGATTGCATATAGTTGATCATCCAAGCTTTGGACCACTCTCTTTATGATGAAATAGTGATGTATATGCTTGGTTCTCTCCTTGGCACTGCCTATCGTTTCCGTACGTGGTTTAAATATACTAGATTCCTACCTGTTGTTGTTACACATGTGCAAAATATACCGGATCCATGGCTATAAATGTTATCCGTGCTTAGAACTTGTTGAATTCCTTATCACAATTGCTGTTCATGCCTTGAATTGGTTGGGTTCATGGTTGTATGAGTTGTCCACAGTTTGAAGTTATTTGATAGGTGTTCATGCTTGCTGTCTGTATTGACTTTTGTTCAAATAATGAGGGTTTGGTCTCTTTCGGATATTATTTTGTACTATAAGCAAATATATTCATGTAGGAGGAAATTGGGTGGAATTTATATTGCTCCTTTGCTAAATATTTGTGTTTTCACAGCTAGAACACTTTGATTTTGATTTAGAAATAGACTGGGTAAGAGGTTTTTGGATTTGATTTTCATGTTATTGATGGAACCATAGAAATGATATCCTACATAGCAGATTTCCTTATGTATTAAAAAAAACAAAACTTACTAAAACGTCATAAACCTTCTTGTACCATTCGCTCTTAAATCTTTCAATTTAATCAATTTAGTCGTAAAATTTTTGAAAATTTTCCAATGTTTGGCCAGGAATTTATAATGCAAACGCCATCTATCTTAAGTAGTACAATCAATGTTAACGTGGAAAATTTCAATCGTTTTTAATTTTTTTCTTTTTCTTCTCTTTTTTTTTTTTTTTTATTCTTAAGGGCCGGCGGGGGACAACAATGGGCCGAGGCCCAGCGGCTCCCTCCGGCTACAAGCCCTTGCTCAAAGCCCTCACCCAATAGCCGGCCTCGTCGGGCCACTGCCGATGGCTGGCGACTCCCCGCCGACCCTTAACAATAAAAAAAAAAAAAAAAATAATGACAAATTAAAACATTATAATTTTCAAAAAATTTCCCTATTAGCATCAGCGGTGCCACGTAGGATAGCCGACATTCATATCATCAATTTTCGGTCAAAATTGGTCAAATTTTGGTAAATTCTCAAAAGATTTAGAATTAAATTGACCAAATTAAAAGATTTAGGACTGAACTGGCATAAGTGTAATACGTTTATGAGTTTTGAATAATTTTCCCATTAAAAATGTATAGTGATGCTAACAAGTTCTCAAAGTTTAGATGAGACAAAACTCATATGTGTGGACGTGTTGGACTTGGAAATTAGAAAATGACAATGCTGCTAAGCCAAAAGTCAACTTGGTTGAAGTGGATGACTTTGATGACGTAATTGATATGGTCACTTCCTAAGCCAATATTGTGGCCAATTTGAAAGAATGGGTGGTGGACTCATATTTGGTAATGAGGTTGAGTGATTAAGAAATTTTTTTGGAATATATTCCTTTGGAAATGAAATTGTTACCTTTGATGCTTGTGCATTACGATTGCCAAGCAGCAATAACCATTATAAAGAATAAAACTTTCAATGATAAAAATAGACACTCCCGATTGAAATGTGGTGTGGTATACCAATTGCTTAAAAATTGAATTATGTCCATCGATTATATAAAGTCAGAAGTGAATTTCACCGATCTTCCGACTAAACTTTTAGAAAGAAAGTTAATTTATAATTCACTAAGGGGAATGAGACTCAAGCCAATTAAGAAAAATAAACAATGATAGTAACTCAATCAATGTGAGTAGCGATTCTATAAAGTTGGTTCATATGAATAATAACAAGTCATTTGTTGATCTAATGACGCACTACTAAAAATATTGTCCCTCGTGAGGTAAGAATAGTGCAAGACCGCAATGAAAAAGGTGTTGAGTTAATTTCTTAATGATTTCCATAATCATTATTGGTGGTGTAGTAAATCACCTATATAGAGTCGCTCCTATGAGAATTTTGGAAAAATCACTAAAACACTTATAAATAAATCAAGCACGTGCATGGTATATCAACGCAAAATCGCATTGAACAACAAAGTTTGTGGATGCCTAGTGTGATTGTTGAGAATTATAATTCCCAAAAGAAATTCTTAGCTCATAGAGGATTAAATTCCACCAATGGTTGCAAGAATTATATTTTATTCTTTCTAGGTCTGATTCATAGCTCAAATTGCACTAGTTCCGATGCATTACATTCAGTTGATTTTTTTTTTTTTTTAAGAAAAAATTCAACTGAGTCTAACCAAGCTTTTAGTTTTACTTTCTTTTTAAGACCGTGTGAAATACACGAGGATCTATTGGATATTTTAATGATTATAAAATATTCAAAGCTACTATTTTTTTAACGGGGTTGTAACGTATAATCTAATTTGTTTCTTCATTAACCATCTCCTTTGATTTTACAAAAATAGAATCTCCAAATCATAATGAAACATAAACATGAAATTCTCTATTTTCTTCCCATTTAATGCTGGTTTTCATATAGGTTGTTGTTCATGTTCCCTCTATTTGTAATGTGTGGAGTAAAGAGGAATATGTGCTGTATCTTGAGAGGATATAAGCTAGAGGCATAGTCATATTGAGTTTCATACTTTGAAAGACGCAATTATCCTCATACATTTGTTCTTCTTTTCTTCTTTTCCAACAATTGCTCCTTCCCTTTTGAGCATTAGGTGTTGTCCCGGCTAGTAAGGCGCACAACAGGAGCAGAGGTTCAAATAGCAATCAAATGATAAACCAAGCAACATATGTTATACATAGCGGTTTACGTTCAGATGAAAGGTGTCATCGGAATCATCTCTAAACAACCTTCTCTTGCGAACGCTATCAATATGTCTTGAATCTACATATTGTTTCCCTGCATACTAGCACCAAAGCCATTTCTCACACAAAGATCACACAGAAAACTGACAGAGACGGAAACCCCCGGAAAATCAGGCCAGATATGCACATTCTATCCGATTTGTTGCCTCATAGCCTTCATTAAGTGTTCAGCCCGATCGGACTCTAGTACCTAAAT
This sequence comes from Rhodamnia argentea, assembly GCF_020921035.1. Taxonomy (NCBI): domain Eukaryota; kingdom Viridiplantae; phylum Streptophyta; class Magnoliopsida; order Myrtales; family Myrtaceae; genus Rhodamnia; species Rhodamnia argentea. Next base: position 5,015,850 of record NC_063152.1, on the reverse strand, counting down.
CAGCCATGAATCGTTGCATAACATCCATAAGGGAATTTAATGTCGCTTGAGATAGTTAAAGTTGATCTAGTTATCTTGTCAAAACCATTTCTCACTCAAGAACGTTTTGCTTGAATCGACGGTTCTCTACTACCTATTTCTACTTGATCACGGTTTCCACATTCTCAAAGTATATCAAATCGCCAAATTTTGCATGAGCCGATGTCGTTCCTGAGTATGCAAACGGGCACTTCAATTGTCATTACTCGAGATCTCATATGAAAGATTTGAAAATTCACATTCATTTCGTCAAATAGTTAAAGTTGATCTAATTATCTTGTCAAACCAATTCGAAAGAGCCTTTCCATACTACTTATACATCTCTTCCACATTATGTGCTCACTTGGGTTGGGCGGTTCCAGCTTTCATATAGATTTCACCTTAAATCTGAAACATATTCTTCGGAACAAGTTCCTCATTTTTTGAAACCTAACCTACCCAATATACCCCGAAACCCGAAACCTACCCGTTCATAGATTTTAAGGTCTACCTTGGTTCTACATGTATTCTTAATTGAACAATTGAATCATCACATTTAATGACCATAATTTGATGCTGCTACAAATTACTGACCACAACTCATATTTAGACACATAAATAAATATGAAACATTAACAAAATAAAAGTTTCAATGATAAATATTATTGGAAATGAAAGCTTAGATTAGTGGTTCTAAATTACATATCTCATCATCGGACGCCATATATTAATGCAAGATCATGCAAAGACATATATTAAAAAAAAAACACAAAAACTTATTTTGAGTTCCAAGTTCCACTTACTTGGAACCTAGAACCTACCTATTGAAATAGGTTCCCTGATTTTTAGAACTTGGAATATGCCATATCTTGGAACCTAGAACTAGACTGGTTCCCCACAAGTTCAACTCTAGATTCCTAGTTCTACGCTCAAACCATGCTCACCCTTAGTGCAAACCATTGTCTACGATGGAATTAATTAAACCTAACTTTTCTATTCTTAGTCTATTAAGCATTTGTCAGTTGATGGGAGAAAGGATAACCAAATTGCTTATAGGGTGACGATGTTGGCCTACATCTCTGGAATATATACAGGTAAACAATTTTAAGTGACATATGGATGAATAATGAAGTCACTATAACATAACATAACAACGAAATCCTTACTTGAAATCTAGTCTAGGAAACTGCCAATTATCATGATTAATTAATGTTAAAGATTATTGTAATATTTCTTCTAATTCTCCGTATCTCATAAATTATGCATATATCTAATTTGATTGTACAAATAACATTTATCTTGCTACCTTAAATAGTCATTTAATAAAATATATAAATAGACTTATGTACTCTTCATCAAAACATACAGGAATACGCAGAATTCATAGAATTATCTCTTTCGCATCTTTCTTATCTTGAAGAAGATTTGAGTGCATCGGGGTTTATGTACCCCAACACATGCTAGTTTGCACAATTGGAGCACCTCATACTTTTCAATTATTACTAAAACCCCTCTCTCAATGTCGATATTTAACATTACTCGTCACGTCGTTTTGCAGTTGTGTAGCCTGCATAGCAGCATAGCAATCTCCTGTTGCATAGTATTACAACCTATTGCCACGCAACTTGCACAATAGCCACGACAACCTCCTACCGCGTAGCGCACACAACAACCATGACAACCTCTGGTGCATTGCCTGCCTAGTAGCCACGACAACACACAACAGCCACTTAAGCAGCCACATATGCATGTTGCCGTGCAGTCCTCGACCCATTCATCTTTTCGAAACTTTTCTCCAAATTTCAAATGACTTTTTTTAAGTCAACTTGAGTAAGAGAGAATGTTAAAAATAATAAGGATATTTCCCATAACTAACCCCCCCCCCCCCTCCTCTCTCTATATATATATATATGTGTGTGTATGTATCTCCCTTATTGTGCATTAAGATATGATCCAGATCGTGTTTAATTTCTTACCTTAGGTGGTCATTTAATAAAGATATAAATAGGCTCAATTTTTCATCAAAACACACATAAATACACGGATACTACATACGATCATATCTTCCGCAGAGCGGGTTTCTTCCTCCTCCATGGGTCGAGGATTTTGCTAGGCCGAGCCAAGGCTGAATTCATTTATTTGCGTGATATTCGGCTAAGCCTTTGTACAATTGTGGATCGTGACTTTGACCCCAAACATTATCAAACCCCAAACATTATCAAAGGGATCTCTAATCCCTCCTTTATTACAAATGATTCCCAACCAGACCTTACATGAAACGAAGTAGCCCGGACGAGGGGAGACTCTCCCTTTGCTTGTAATTGCCATATCCACTTGCATTGAACTAGAAACATTTGCTCTTGCCACACAAGTCGAAACTTGATATGCCTCGGACCTTCGGAGCGAGCAGTAGAAATCAAAATGTATTCCGACTACGAAACCCACATCTCTTGCGATCCGAACATTGATAGGTAACCGGCTAGTTATATGCGGGTTCGTAAGTTTCTTTTCATCATATCGTCCATTTCATTCGAGACATTAGATAATCAAACTCAAAAAAGCATCATTAGTTTCTCAGTGTCCGAGAATTATGCGAAATTGTTCGAAAGACTTCCGCCGCCGTGATATACTAAAATTTCTAGCAAGACTTGTATAGTTTTCTTAAACCGATGAGTGTTCGCGAAAATGTCTTAACCGTTTAGCATTTCTCAACGTATATTCTCTTACATTTACCGTAATTTCAGGTCGAGTAAACCCTTAACCCTAGTGGATGAAAAAACCATGAAAAACGAGTCTCTCTCTCTCTCTCTCTCTCTCTCTCTCTGAGAGAACAATAACTCTCCTCCTTCCCCAGCCATAAATGCCATTGCATCCTCTCAATACGCTCTGCAATAACTCCTCTCTCTACCCTCTTCATCTTCATCCCCAAAACACTCCTCTCTCTCTCTCTCTCTCTCTCTCTCTCTCTCTCTGTGATCTTCCTCACTGTACAGTCTCTGCAAAAAGAAAACCCTTTTTTCCTCTTCCCATTTCTCACTCGAGCAGAAGAAGCTCTCAAACAGCCCCACGAAATGCCAAAGCGATCCGTCTGAGCTTCAACCCTCAAAGCTTCTCTCTTCAGTAAGTCTCTCTCTCTCTCTCTCTCTCTCTCTCTCTCTCTCTCTAGGGGTTATGATATACACCCACCATCACCGTTTCAAGCAGTTCGCCCAGATCACTCGCTGTCAAACCCTTCGCTTTGATTTTCCTCGAACGAAGTTTCACGTTGTTTCCTTGTTTTCTCCCCCGCAGAGAGAGAGTCTGAGAGATATTGGTGGGCGTTACGGCTTAATTTTGACTTAGGGCGTGAAAAAAGTTGCTTGCGTTTTCTCGTTTTTTGGAAAGTGTTTGACAGCTTTTTTCTCGCTCGAGTGTGTCAACTCCTCCTACGTACACCGCATTTTTTTCTCCTGTTCTGGCCTCTTGGCACGTAACAGCTCAAACACTCGAGACTTTCTTTCATTTTCCTTTTTTTTTTTTTTTAAATTTTGAGAACCCCACCCCCACCGAAAAACAAAACATGATGACGTCATAAATGTCCTTTTTGGACTACCCTGTAAACAAAACCCTCACTACCTATATTGCTCAGAGAAATCAACCCACCAAAAGCAGACAAGAAAACAATTGTTAACCCTACAAGCATCTTCTTCACATGTAGGAAGATTTCGGACTTCCTAGGCAGAGAGGGAGAGACAGAGAGGGTGCGAGATATGGTTGGTTTCTAGGGTTTTCTTATGTGGTTGCCGGAGTTATACACTTCGGCTGAGTTAAATGTGAAGACGGCGTTTCTTTCTTAGGGGATAAACGCGGCTCGAGGTCAATGAGTTAATTTTCTGTGAATTTTTTTCCCCTTCCATTTCATCTTCCAAAACCTAAGTTGTGTTTGTTTCCACCTACTGTTCAGATCTTCTGAGCTTACCTTATTTTTCCTTTGTTCAATAGCACATCACATTTTGCTAAGCTCTGTCTGTGCGTGTGTAGATGAGATATAACCCTAAATCTGAAATGGGTTGACGAGGAATTGGTTCATCAGTTAATGGACGTGCTTAATTGCTTTGATACAGAAAGATTTAAGGCATGACCCTTCCCAAGGAAGAGAGAGAATTTCTCTTTTCTTTTAACTTTTGATTTGGCCCTTTAAAGTTCAGTAGATAACTCCATGTATTTCTGTACCGACATATATGTGTGCTTGCCAGTTCTCTGTAGGAGAAGATCTTTTGACTTTTGTGAGCTCCATACTCCATGCTTATCACTTACGCCGCCCGCCCCCACCACCCCCCCCCCCCCCCCCAAACTAACTTGAGGGTCACTTAAAATTCTTCTGTGTGTGTTTATTTTGGACAAGAGAGAAACTCTTAGTGGGTTGATCTCACAGTCTCACTCTTTGCAGAGAGTAGAGAGCCTTGAGGGAACGAAAATCAGTCAAATATGTTTCAACCCAACATGTTCGAGAGCCACCATCACTTGCTGGACATGAGCGGCGCGAGGAGTTCCGAGAGCGAAGTGTTGAAGATGAGAGACTTTGAAGATTTCGAGACAAAATCTGGCACTGAAACCATGGAGCCCGACCCTTCCGGCGACGACGCTCAAGATCCCAACAACGACGACAGCAGCAACAATAATGGTCAACGCCAGAAAAGGAAGCGTTACCATCGCCACACTCAGCATCAAATCCAAGAGCTTGAAGCGTGAGCAAATGACATAATTAACGCTATTCTTTATTTCCTATGTGAAATATTTCTCTCTCTCTCACACATTTATTTGTATTTTTAAGTTTCTTCAAGGACTGCCCTCACCCAGATGACAAACAAAGAAAGGAACTGAGCAGGGAGCTAGGGTTGGAGCCTTTACAAGTCAAGTTTTGGTTTCAAAATAAGCGAACCCAAATGAAGGTAGCTTATCTTTTAAAACTTTACATTTGAATGTGCTGAATCTATTGTGGCAAAAACAAATGCTAAATCCATGTTTATGAGATTACATAATCAAGATGGTAATGAACACATAGCACAAGCTACAAAATGCACATGGAAAAAATGATGTACTCGTTTATGATCAGTATTTGGCGGTCTAACTCATAGATGTAATAGAGATATCCATATTTTTGCGGTCGCTGATAGTTGTTTTAAGGTGAAAGTATGATTTATAGCCAATGCCTATACAAGTGCTGAAGGATAGATATCTAATTTACAGGCTCAACATGAACGCCACGATAATGCGATTCTGAAGGCTGAAAATGAAAAGCTCCGAGCTGAGAACACAAGGTATAGGGAAGCTCTCAGCACCGCCACCTGCCCTAACTGCGGCGGCCCCGCTGCCCTTGGTGAAATGTCTTTTGATGAGCAGCATCTGAGGATTGAAAATGCTCGCTTGAAAGATGAGGTAGCATAGGAATATATGTACACTTGGTTGTTGCACTTTCTCAACTCTTGACTCACAAGATTAGCGCATGTAGTGCCATGAAAAAATGTTAAACCCTCTTTCTTGTATTGCAGATAGACAGGATATCCGCCATTGCTTCGAAGTATGTTGGGAAGCCGTTGGCTTCTAACTACCCTCATCTTCCTCCTCACTTGTCATCCCGCTCCCCAGATCAATTCACGCCACAATCAGGTTTCGTTGGAGAAATGTATGGGGGAATCGATCTTATAAGGTCAGTATCGATGCCTTCCGAGGCAGATAAGCCATTGATTGTTGAGCTTGCGGTTGCGGCAATGGAGGAACTGATTAGGATGGCACAAGGAGGAGAGCCGTTGTGGATTCCCGCGGACAGTGGCCAACCATCGGAGATATTGAATGAAGATGAATATTTTAGGATCTTCCCAAGAGGAATCGGGCCAAAACCATTAGGGTTCAAATCGGAAGCTTCGAGAGAATCTGCAGTGGTTATTATGAATCACATTAACCTTGTCGAAATACTCATGGATGTGGTAACTTACTACTCTGCTTAAAAGTGATATGAGCATTTGACTGGTTCCATTTTTTCCTAACATCATTTGTCTTTCAGAATCAATGGTCAGGTGTTTTTTGTGGCATTGTCTCAAGAGCAATGACCATTGAAGTCCTATCGACTGGTGTTGCCGGGAATTACAATGGTGCATTGCAAGTGGTAAAACTCACACTTTGCATAATAATCTAACTGATACTATTTTTCATTGATCCTGTTCTAAGAAGGCCCCTTTCATTAAATTTTCAGATGACAGCTGAGTTCCAGGTCCCATCACCACTTGTTCCTTCTCGAGAAAGTTATTTCGTGAGGTATTGTAAGCAACATGGAGATGGAACTTGGGCTGTGGTCGATGTTTCCTTGGACAATATACGAGGGAATTCCATACTGCGGAGTCGGAGAAGGCCATCTGGTTGTTTGATACAAGAATTGCCTAATGGTTACTCAAAGGTAGATATGGTTTCCTTGACTCTCTTCCTCTCTAGAAATGAGACATCCCCATTTAGTCACCCCTCTTTTTTCACATAAAACATAATTTCTGATGTATAAATTCTTCCATATCATTTTCCGTTTTCAGGTCACATGGGTCGAGCATGTAGAGGTCGATGATAGAGCTGTTCATAGCATATATAGGCCCCTAGTGAATTGTGGCCTTGCCTTTGGAGCAAAACGTTGGGTGGCGACACTGGACCGGCAGTGTGAACGTCTCGCGAGCTCAATGGCCAATAACATACCATCAGGAGATCTATGTATTGTTACTATTTCACAGTTTTTCCTTCAGCAAACCTCATCAGTTTTATTGCCAGCTTTAGTGATAACTCAGTTAATACTATATCTGCACAGTGATAACAAGCCCAGAAGGAAGGAGGAGCATGTTGAAGTTGGCTGAGAGGATGGTGCTTAGCTTCTGTAGCGGTGTCGGTGCTTCAACTGCACATGCTTGGACGACATTATCAGCAGCTGGTTCTGATAATAATGTGAGGGTCATGACAAGAAAGAGCATGGACGATCCTGGCAGACCTCCTGGCATTGTGCTAAGTGCCGCAACTTCCTTCTGGCTCCCAGTTCCCCCCAAACGGGTTTTTGATTTCCTCCGTGATGAGAATTCTCGCAATGAGGTAAGGGAATTTATGCTTCTTTATTGAAAGAAAATCGGGCTTCATTTCTTGGACACATGTCTTGTTTTTTGAAATTCTTAGATTCCTATTGAAGTTATGTCCCTGGACATGTAAATTCTTCCTTCTAATTGGCTTTATAAATAAGTAAATCAGAGTTCTTTAAACAGCAGGCACATATAGACAGGAATTCAACATTTTCTGGTCGACATCTGTTTGAGTTGAACTAATGATTTGTGATTTGTTGCCTAATGCGACGTCCATACTATGTTAGCTTCCGGGGAATTGGTGTTGGGGCAAATGTAGATGAGTCTTGCCTAGTTGAATTGTGCATTAATGCCGATCAACGGATTGATTTCATGTTGCTTGTCACCGATTCATTTGTGTTAAATTGTGATCAATGTAGTGGGATATACTTTCAAATGGGGGACAAGTTCAAGAAATGGCACATATAGCAAATGGTCGCGACCCTGGCAACAGCGTCTCATTACTTCGGGTAAACGTAAGTAGCCATCAAAAGGACACTATTCTCACATTAGAGATCACAATATTGCGCTGTTTGCATCGCTTTGGACTGATGTTTCCACATGTAAATTGAGATGCAGAATGCAAATTCAAGCCAGAGCAACATGCTTATACTGCAAGAAAGCTGCACGGATTCTGTGGGCGCCTATGTGATCTACGCTCCGGTCGACATCATCGCTATGAACGTCGTACTAAACGGCGGCGACCCTGACTATGTTGCGCTGTTGCCCTCAGGTTTTGCCATACTTCCTGACGGTCCAGAATTCGGTGAAGGAGGAGGAGGCATTCTCGAGATCGGCTCCGGTGGCTCTCTACTTACCGTCGCATTTCAAATCCTTGTCGACACCGTACCATCTGCTAAACTCTCTCTCGGGTCAGTGGCTACTGTGAACAACCTGATCAAGTGCACCGTCGAAAGAATCAAGGCATCAGTGTCGTGCGATAACCCATGACCAAAAAACCCTACTTGTATGGTTAGTGATGATCTCCTTGGATAACTAGATGCATATACATATGTGAGTTTGAATCTATTTCTTGCACTAAAGTACAGTGAAAACTTTGAATAATTTACAAATGCAGCGGCAAGATCTGGAGAGATAGCGAAAGCCAAGTTATATTCTCCGCAAAATTTTCAGGAAGTCAAGAACGCACCTGTGCATAGTCTTTTTGGATGTTGCAAGAGAGAAGCTGCGAACGCCGGAAGTCAAGTGCGTGGGTTCGGGCATTGACTTTGCCTAACAAAAGAAGAGATCAAGCCAAAAACCCTTTTGTTTGTTAGCCTTAACTTAATCTAATCATCCTATGCTGTCCTGGTTTAGTTTTAGTTAGCTTAGAACGAAGTTGTTTCCTGGCAAATGTGATGTCTTTGTGCCTTGTAGCTCAGACTTGATGACTAACTCCATGTTTGTTTAAATTCAAACTCTTGCCAGTTTGACCGGCGAAATCGCAGACGTTGCTATTATTCTATGGCATGATTCTAACTTCACATGCAAGACCATCTCATCTCATATATATTCGTCGATTCCACTAGATTGATTTAGAACCGACATGCATCGCCTTAGTAGATAAACTAAAATCCGCTTCATTCTGTTAACAATTTACACTTCAAGAAAAGTCGGCACTGCTCTCACACTTTCCACGTTCATTTGTTGCTCCCTTCTAACCTCTGCAGATTTTGTCATCTGGAGAGTAATTGCTGGTCTTTGGCTGCTCATTATGATGAAAAGATTCATATCATCTTCCTCAATCTATGCGGACCCACAATGCCATATTGTGGGGACTGTGTATTGTAATCCCTGGGTGCGGTGTTAGATAGTTGCAATGCAGACTTATTGAGCAGTGAGTCAGTGGTCGTTGGCTACAATGAATGAACATCGAAAAGCCATCTAACCTGTGGGCCCAAACAGCAGGTTTCAGAAGAGAGTAAATTCCCTTGAAATGAAAAAGAGTGGGGGCCTAAACAGCAGGTTTCGGCTAAGGAAGTGAATTGAAAGCTTGAGTATTCTAGGGTCAATATTTTTTTGAAATTCCAAGTCGATACCCCATAAAACATTTGTCCCAAACTAATTATCATCTCACAAATAATCCCAAAGTCGTATCCCATTTATCCTGAATTAATTGTCGTCTCATGGAAAATCTCAAACCGGCACCCTTGACCCAAATCCACCACCCATTAGCAATTTATGATCTGATTTGCATCCTTCCTAATTCATTTCATTTCATAATAGGCGACTACTAATAATCTAACAAACAGTGTAGCTGTCATTTGACCAATTGGCTTGGACACTAGACAGCTCGTGCTCGCCCTTTTGGTCTTGCCCTACATAAATGGACTGGCTCTCTTAGTTACACTACATCGTGAACCCAAAGTCCCCACGTTGGATCTTCTTGGATAGCAAGCCAAGAAGAAGGCTTTGCCAACACAACATTAGGGCGGTCCCCTTCTTTCTATGCTGACCCCAGCTCGTGCCGGGTCTTTGGGATGCCCATTCCCACCGCACTCGCGATATGGCCGGCTTGCTAATTTCTGGTCAAAGACTTGGTTGGATGCGGGATCTGTTCCATGAAGAGAGTTACCGATGTAGATGATACCATCATAACCTCTATTTTCAAATCGCTCGAATGCTTCATGCCGGATTTGGGTTAGGGCCACCAATTTGAGATTTTTATGAGACGGAAATTGATTTGGGATAAATATGTCACAAAGGTACCAATTTGAGTTTTCTTGTGGATTGAACTATAAGTTTGGGTAAATGTGTCGTGGGGGTACTATTATCATATTTTTAGCGGTATCCATATCCACCCAACTAAAGTACACAATAAGTGCCAAAACTTGTATTGAATGCTTATTTTAGTGCCAAAACTTTTAAAACGATCACTTAAGTGCCAAATCTTTTGAAAAACACTCACTTCGGTGTCCACTCCGATTTGAGTCGACGTGGCTCGTCGGAAATCCGACATGACCTATTTTTTATTAACATGTAAGTTGACGTGGCAAGACAGAATTGATAGTGAAGTGAGTGTTTTTTTAAAAAGTTAGCACTTAAATGATCGTTTTGAAAGTTTTGGCACCGAAATGATCGTTTTTCAAAACAATTGACAGTTAAGTGAACGTTTTAAAGGTTTTTGTACTAAAATGAGTGTAGATATCATTTGTTTTATGTTAACTATATTGGAGAATATTAATTTAGGGACAAGTACCAAAATTTTACTTTTCCATGAATTGAACTAATATTCTCCAAATTTTCTACTTTTCTTCTTTGTCTAAGGGAAACATCCTTAGTTTTCACGAAATAAGCAAAAGAGAAAATAAACAAGTAAACAACAAAATTGTAGGGAAAATTCCAAACAAGGGCCCGAAGTGCTTTCATTTTCTCAAATAAGTGTTCAAAGCGAACCTTATTTCAAATAAGGGCATGAAGTGGGATAATGTGTTTCAAATAAGGGCCTAAAGTGACCATAGAATTTCAAAAAGGCTTGGCCTAAAGGACATTTTTGTTATTTTCCATTTTGATTTTTCTTTTAAAAAATTTTGTTTTATTTTTCCCTTTTCTTTTTCTTTTTAAAAAAAAAAAAAAACATACAGGCAACCTCCTGCCTATGGCCACTAGCCCACCGCTAGTGGGGGGTCGACAAAGGCCGGCGGGGTTGCGTTTGCCTCGGCGAGGGCCTACTAGCCCTTGCCAAAATCGGGAGACCTCCTCGGTCGACACCCTTCCCTCGCCCGCCCCCCCTCCGATGGTGGGGTAGTGGCTAGTCCTCCTACTTGTGTGTGTGTTTTTTTTTTTTTTAATTTTTTAAGAAAATAGAAAAGAAAAAGATTAATGAAAAATCAAATAAAGGAAAATGACGAAAAGACCCTTAAAATCAAGCCCTTTTTTGAGACTTTATGGCTTGAAAAATGACATGCCTTCCAACTAAGGAAAATGACATGCACGTACTCAATTTGAAAACTATACCTAAATGGTTTGATTGTGGTAGGACAAACAAATTGATAAAGCAACAAGCGAGATGAATTTACTACCTAATGTGACAATTCAAGTAATTGTTACCAAGTCCATGGATTCAAGGAGACAAGGGGGAGCAAAAAGCTGGTAATTTTGCTCAAGGGAAAAGGAATTTTTGATGAGGAAGATATATTCAGCTGCAAGAGTTTTCATACGAGAAAGCTTCAAGGTGGATCTAGGGTGCATCGCCGTTTTCCATAATTGTGGTGGATAGTACATCCCTATTTGCATGTTATATCCGAATATTCACCAAACACATGATGGGATTTTTCACAATTCAAAGAACAATCCGAAAGATTTTTAATCCTGCATTATCCTATCCTATCTCAATTCATATCTGGACAACCAAAGGCACCTAACAATATGCAGTACTATTGTATATCTTCTGGGCGACAATGGTGTACTCCAACCCAAGCCTAGATTGATAAACTGGGTAGGGATACGTTCCCAAACCCGAAATTCTGGGTCTGTGACCCGCTTCTTCTCCCAGTGCGCCACGTTGAGCCCATGTCTAATTTGGCAAGGCGGACCACTGGCCTACTGATGGTCACTGGACCGGGCCAGGAATTTGAACGGTGGTGAAGTAGATCAAACAGGGTATTGGGTGGAAGACCGCTCATCTTGAGGTAGATTGATTTGATCCGAGGTTTGATTTCGAGGTGAGTTGGACATTTCTTCCAACATAGGGTCACGCATTGAAATCCCTTCGGATCTTCAATCATATCTCCAACATTCTCTTCTCCTCCTCCTCCGTGCTTGCGGCATTTATGACCGCCAAAACCTCACAAGCGAAGCAGAGCAAAACCACGTAGTCGTCGTCGTCGTCTCGCAGAGTTGTGAAAGGTACCATATTTTTGGCTCAATCATTCACTGATCGTTTTGCAGACCCTGTTGTTGTGGAGTTGTGAAAGGTACTGCCTTTTCTCCTAAAAAATTGACTGCACCGCATGATCATGCTCTTTTTTTTTCTCTTTTCGGCATCCATTTTTTTTCTGGATGAACACACAGAGTAAGTGGGTAACCCAGTTTTGAGCGAAATATAGCAACTTTATTGCATGATCCCGGAGTGTTCCACTAATTTCATATGTTCACAGGACTACGTGGGAACTGTGTTAGGTAGATTTCTTCAATCCCCAAATGCTAAATTACCCATTAGATCGCGCGAATTTCGTGTTGGTATTTTGAGTGGGGAATCGTGGATGAAGGGGATGAACCTTGCACTAGTTTTGAACCATACTTTCAGGTCCTGATTTGAAGGAATACAATTGTTCTCAGGTTGATTTTGTGGCTCACAGTGGCTTTTTTAAGAAAAGAGTGGGCTTAGAATTCCTGATTCAGAAACATTTTGCAATGAGAGCATCATCCTGCTTTTCATCTTGGCTTCTCTTTTTCGCCTGAAAATATTTGACGACTAAAATAGAGTAGCCGATTGCAATAGCAAACCCTGTGGGTGGGTATATCTTTCTTGAGATACTTGCATAAGTAGACGACTTGTGCGATCATGAGATAACAGGGTTCATAATGTAAGAATTTGGCATGTTGTCCTAGCCTGGGTTTTTTATGACTTGCCCTCCTTGATTTACAAGTACCGTTTCGACTTACATGTGTTCTGCTGAGGAGGACCATTAAAGTAATGTCAAAACGAGCATATCTTTGTCTCATGTCAGAAACTTGTTGATATTGGATGTCGCCGCTTAATGCTGAACCATGTTGCAATGGCTTCATCAATCATTGTGAATTGAATGCATGCGCAGCTGCATATTACATGGCTTTAGTGCTATGCACTAGTCACGTCCTGAGCTCTAGTAAGGATCTCATGGTTGGTCGTTTCCAGTCTTAAACTAGAGAGATGTAGTACTTCTCCACTTTTCCTGTTCTCTCATTAACCTGAGTTGTGGTCATCGTTGCAGATATTGAAAACTTCAATATACAAGTTTCAATTGTTGCTCTAGCAATTCCATGAATCGTTCTTTAATGATGATGGACTATATGCGCTAGTAGGTCGTCAGGAGTTATGGATGAAAGTACTGTCAATGGCAAACCCAAGTGTCAGAGGCTGCGTAAAGGGAAAGATGCTGGTATTGACAAGATAAACAGGCTACCCGAGGCAATACTAGAACACATCCTGTCTTTTCTTCCTACGGTGGATGCCGTCAAAACAAGTGTATTGTGCAAAAAGTGGCAGTATCTGTGGACATCTATTCCTAATGTAGAATTTGAGGAAGATTCTGGCTCTAAGAGAGAGCTCTTCATGAATTCTGTGGAAAGAGTACTTCTCCTTCGTGGGTGCTCTCACATAAGACGGTTCTACATTGCTTGCAATGTGTTTGATGATGCAAACCGTGTCAATTTATGGGTATCCGCGGCTGTTCAGCGAAATGTTGAGGAGTGCTCTCTTTGCCTTTCAGGCATCAAAGGACCATTTGCCTTGCCATACTGCTTATTCACTTCCACATCATTGACCAACCTGGAATTATATGTGGCGGGGGCCTTAAAGCTACCTTCTAAAATAGACCTTCCTAATCTCAAATACTTGATTCTTACGAAGATCAAATTTTTAGACGAGTGCTCGACCGAGCAGCTATTGTCTTGCCCAGCTCTTCAGGAGTTATTTGTAGAGGACTGTGATTGGTCTCATCTCCGGGCAGTGACTATTTTCACTCCCATGCTAAAGAGCTTGACAATACGGGATAAGGATCGTCACCGGGTTGGATGCCAAGTTATGATATGTGCAAATAATCTAGAAAGTATCTATTGCAAAAGTGCTTTTGTGAATGACTACTGCTTGAGACAATCATGCTCACTGATGGAGGCGGGCATTGATGTTGTGGAGTTTCCTTTGAGTAGATCAAGAGAAGCTGCTTACCGCATAAGCAAGCTTCTTCAAGGGATGCAGTCCGTGAAAAGTTTGGAATTGTCATCCAAGACTATTGAGGTCCCTCTACTTATCCTGTGAAATTCCTGTGTTCATTTTTCTTGTCTCACCCAATTTTCTGATATAACTCTAAATGGCGTTAGTCTTAGTATGAGTTATATTGCCTTGTTCCTAGGTGCTAACTAGCGCAGACGAGATCTATATCCATCTGCTTGTCTTTGGTAATTTGAGAAGGTTGAACTTGGGGCGTCTAGACTTGAAATGCGGAGCGGTTTGGGGCCTACTGCATCATTCGCCACACCTTGAAATGCTTGAATGCCATGAGGTAACTGGATGGATATCATTTCTTGTTTCGATGTTTTTGGCGGCTTTGGAACCATGTGATGGCTGAATTGTAGAAAGTCGCTGCGATTACCAGATGATCGGACTAACTTCAGACGACATCAAGAACAGCAGCTTGTTGAATCCCACACCCGGATGTTTCGCATCTCACCTTAGGCAGATCAAGATTGATGATTTCATCGCCAGTTTCGAAATGATTCGTGTGGTGAAAATATTGCTCGAGCATGCTGTGGTTCTGGAAACACTCACCATCTGCTCTACCGGGAATCCTGCGGAGCCGGAGATGGAGAAGGTGTTCTGCGAAGAACTACTAAAGCTTCCCCGTGGATCGAAGGGCTGCCAGATTATCCTCTCTTGAACCTTTGTGAGCTTTACTTTTCCAGCGAGCGTTAGATTCTCTTATGTTGATTGTTTTGAAATGAACATGGTTATTTGTGTTGTTCCTGGGAAACTGGATTCTGTTCTCAGGTTGACTGGTTAGATGGAACTATTACGCAGCTGTTGAACCTTAAGTAGATTAAAAAAAAAAAAAAACTTTAGTAGATTTTTAATTAAAAAAAATAAGTGTAAAGTCATCTACATATATCAATTATTTTGTTAAAGAGACATGTGAAGAGGTTTGGAGTATCTAATATCCAATCTACGTAAACGAATCTTAGTATCTTTAGCCTTGGTCAAATAACAGGGGAGTGTTCTACCACTTAGCTAATAGCCCGTCGTGCGGGCGTAAGGTTAATCAGGTTAAACTCGACTTGACTCAGCATGGGAAGATCTTTATAGTTCCTCGGCTACACTACTATTGCAACATCACCCTTCCCCCTAAGGCTGACATCACCCTCGCCTCATCACCCTTTCCCCCAAGTTTTTCCCCCAACCCACGTGACTTCCTTCTCTCTCTCTCTCTGTTCAGCGACCAGACCCCACCCCCTCCTCTGTTCATCATCTTCTTCTTCTTCCTTTTGGGTTTTTGGCCGAAGCTCCCTCACCCGACCCCCCTGCACCACCGAGTCCAGCTCGCCTGCATCGAGCTCATATAGTTGTGATAGATTCGATATTACAATTGATTAGTTTCTGCCTTGGCAAGTCAACATTCAATTGCTCTTATGTTAAGGGAATGCCGAGAATTGGACTCCCACTTCAAGGATGTAAGGGGCAAAAAATGACGTAGATCATCTTGGCAAAATATATTTAGGGGGATGAAAGGTCAGGCTCCTATCTCGACGGGTATGCCCCGGACTCGGTTAAACTAAAGAACGGACGGAAGTTTGATAGATCAAGTTAGTTTCGGGGTGGTTTTGGCGAGAACTGATTTGATTGTCCCTTCGGAAAAAAATAGCCAATCTTAGACAGATTGAGTTCTCAGTTTTAGTCCTAGATAGGATGTTATGTACTAATTGATGATAGATCGAAATTAACTACAATAGCTTTGCTTATGTTCAGTGAAAAAGTGTTAAAAAAATCCACATTACTTGACTCTCAAAATTACTAATCTACTAGTTCGATTTCAAGTTCCGACCTCGGGACCAATCTAGACTAAACCAATCACCCCTAGGCATTCTATACCAAAGAGGGAAAACAAAATGAGGAAGCAATTGAAAATTGAAGAAGACTATACTAAGGCTGGTTTTCGTGAAGTAGTCTAAAGATACTTTGCACCCCTCCAACCTTAGGTTTTATAAGCAATTTCCAACATAAAAAATAGTTCAACAATTCCATTTTACTATAAATGAAAATAGTTACTTCTTGACTATATATACTATTTGCTGCAGTTACCACTACTAATTACTCTAAAATTGCTTCTTAAACACAGATCGAACTCGAAGTAACCAACCGAAAAAACAAAACACATATTGAAGTCATGCAAAGGCAATACAACAGAAACAAAACAAACATATCGACGCTGTAGTCTTTCGGTATTGTTAGCTGAGATATGTGTAAGATTTTAAAAACATTACAAGATCTTTATAGTTCCTCGAAAGTGTCTTTCAAGTTGGATGGTGTCATCCAAAAAGATTTTTATTGCGTTTTTCTTCTTTGTTTTAAAACATATATAATTTGGTAAAATATTTGCTTTTGGTGGTATCCTTATAAAGTATCCTTATAAACGATTAATACATTTTTATTAATTTTTTAGTAAAAAAATTCTAGAAATGTACCAATTCAGTTCGTAGCAACAAAGAGAAGCATACCTATTCTATATTCATTAATTGCAATGGGGGTGATCCCATTTTCTATGGATGAATGCATGTGAATTTGTTAATCATTCAAAAGATATATTTAAAATTAATTTTTTCAATATATGGACAAATTTGATAAAAAAAATAGTATTATTAAGAAAATCATTGTTACGCTTCCACATCAAAGTGAAGATAGTACTTAATCCTTTTCTCGAAAAATGATACGAATGATCCCCGAATTTTGACCCAGTGAGTAATTTGATCCTTGAACATTAGCTCAATGTTCAATGTTGTCCCCGTTCAAAGTGACGAAAAAATGTTTGCGTCGCTAAATTAGCGACAAAAAAGGTATTTTCGTGGCTAATTCGGCTAATTTCGCGACGAATGATTTTGTCTAGCGACGAATATTTTATTTCATTGCAAAATAATGCCAATTCAAAAAAAATTTCCTGGGATAAATTTAGCGTATGATGAAATAATTTCTTTTATTTTTGTATTTTAAATCTAATTACAAGAAATTTAATTTCTAAAACAAATATTTAATATTGATTAAGCATATAACAAGATCAAAATATTATAATAATATGAAAACACAATACATTCATCTACTAGTCTCTCTTTTTTCCCCCCATAGATTTAGCAAAAGATAGAAGAATTATATGACTAAGTACTATACAAACACTTGCTCCTGTCCCTGTCCATGTCCACCATCATCTGAGGGAGCAGCTCCGGCCCTCCGGGTCTTCCATGACTTTGTAGAGGAAGGCCATTATCTAGTTGGGGCGTCACTCGGTGGCCTCCAAGTGCTTGATCATGCCTTGAACCTCCTCGTCCAGTGCTCTCTGCTCTTGCCTCAGCCTCGCCAACGAGCTCCTCTTCGTCCATGTCGGCATCGTCGCCCTTCCACTACGAGTAGGCGCCCTTGTGGTGCTTCCTCCGCATGATGTTCCTCAGCAGATGGTTCTAGCCGCGGAGGAACCACTGGTTCGCGAACTCCCATTGGTCCGAATCGACCTTCCTGAGACCCTATCAAGATGAAAATCACAAAAAGAAATCAGCCCCACCACTATATGATTCAGAGTTTGTGATCTTCAAACACACGTTATTTCATCCGACAAATCGTTGACGATATGGTGAGGCTTACATAGGTGTTGAGTTGGCGGACGAAGATGGAGAAGTTGTGCTTGAAGTAGGCGGGCAAGAGGCGCTGGGAGAAGTCGAGGGGGTCGAGGACGATGAAGCTGTTGTTGGCCTTGCCCAGGGGATGAGGCTCTCCGTCGTCGGGTCGCTGACCATCTGCTGGTCTTCATGACGAACGGCGCGACGGCGACGCCGCGGTCTGCCCCTCGCCCCACGCCGTAGCCGTCGCGGCCCTCTTCTTGGCCCTGCTCCGCCATTAGTCCGATGATTTCCTCTTTGCCAACGGGGAGAGAGGAGAGAGGGAGTGGCGAGTGGCATGACAGAAGGAGGGGCGGGGTTGCTCATCTTCTCCCGACCCGTAGCAGAAGCCAACAATCGCGACCCGAAAAACGGACATGAGCCTCCGACGCGCTAATCCCAGCGACAACGAGGAGAGGACATAAGACCTAATCGCGGGATTGGACGGCTAAACCCTAGATTGAGAATAGTCCCAATTTGAACAGAGGATTCGATCGGGGATTGCGAGAGAATGAGAGAGAGAGAGAGAGAGCGAAGGTCTGATTGTGAGAGAATCAGAGAGAATCGGGGTTTCTCGAGAGTGATAACTTAGAATCAATGGAGGATTTTGGGGGCCTTGATTGAGAGATGGAGGAGAAGAATAAGGGGAAAGAGCGAAGCAAGGGAGAAATGGAAAAATAGGAAAGGGCGGAGAAGAGTTGGAAGGGAAAATTTTACAGAGCGGGAAGCAAAACTAATTAGCGACGAAGAAGAGATTTTCGTCGCAAATTAGCTACGAAAAAGTCCTCGTCGCTAATTCTTGTTTGTGGTGAATTTGTTCTATGCTAATTAGCGACGAAACTTCTTTTTCGTCACTAATTAGCGACGACAACCAGGTGTTCGTCGCTAATTAGCAAAGAACAAATTAGCGACGAACATTTTTTTTCGTCGCTAATTAACGATGAGTACTATGTTTGTCGCTAAATAAATAAAAAAAGAAATAATTAGCGACGAAAAATGAAATGCATCGCTAAATTAGCGACGAAATTAAAATTCGTCGCAAATTTAATTTAAATAAAAAAGAAATAATTAGCGACGAAAATCAAAAGTAGTCGCAAATTTCGCGAGGAATTTTTTTTTTGTCGCTAATTTAGCGACGAAAACCCATTTTCGTGGAAAAATTTGCAACGAACATGGTTTACGTCGCTAATTTAGCGATGAAAACATATTTTCGTCGCTAAACCAATAACTGTAATTTAGCAACAAATTTTTTTTGGTCGCAAATTTAGCGATGAATCACATTTTCATCCCTAAATTAGTGACAAAATTCCATTTGTCACACAAAAGTGGCGACGAACATGGTTTTTGTCGACAATTTAGTGACGAAAATGTGATTCATCGCTATACCAACATCCGTAATTTTGCAACGAATTACTTTTTTGTCGCTAATTTTGCGACGAATATCTTTTTTGTCGCTAATTTAGAGACGAAATATACGTTTCGTCGCTAATTTAGTGATGAATAGTTTTTTGTCGCTAATTTCTTCACAAATTAGCGACGAATTTTTTTTCGTCGTTATTTTCGTCTCCAATTAGCGATGAAAAACTTTTCGTCGCTATTTTGGTCGCTAATTAGCGACAAATTTTTTAGTCTCTATTTTCATCACAAATAACGACGAATGTTTTTTTCGTTGCTAGTTTCATCGCAAATTAGCGACGAATTATTTTCGTCGCTAATTTTTTGTGGCTAATTCCTTGTTTTTTTGTAGTGTGTAAGAACCAGAATGAAGAATGTAGTAGCAATAAATACAGGAATATTTACTTCCATAATCTCATTGTTTTTATGCTATTTTGGCAATAACTCTGGATTCAATCTTATAGAGATGATAAATCTTTTGCTTGTAATTTCAATGGAATGAATTACACGTTGGCGATATCGAATCGAATTAATATCACAAAGAACAATATATAAGCTATCAAATCAATTTATCATTGAGAATTGAATAGTATATCATAGGAAGATCTTTTATCCACACCGAATCCAAAATTCGATTCCTCATTCAACCCCCTTACTGTTATTTTTTGTTGAAATTTCTCCTTCTTCTTCATTCTTCATCGTTCTTGTGACGCCCGGAAATTAGGCCATCGGTACGAGAGACCGAGTTCAATAAAAAGGATTATTATTGAACTTTAGTTGGTATAAAATTTCGGATCGAAAGGACGTACGTGACGAAATTTGTACAATTCCCGAAATATCGTTCGATTTCGATTGGGTCTCGAAATCTTGGTCATCGTGACTTAGGATTTTCATTCGTCGCGCCTAAAGTTTTCCCGGACCGAACCTAGCCCGTAGAAATCCAAATTTTATTCCCAATCGGTTGAGCCAAAAATCCGATCGGTCCCGAATTGTCAAATTACGGAACCGCCCTTGGATATTATACGTATATGACGAAAACATTTATTTTTGAGGTGACCGTGGGCCCCACTTTCAGTCCAATCTTCCGCCCACCTCGGTCAAAGCGTGGTCAAAGTTTTCTCTCTCCTCCCTCTTTTCTCTCTCCCGTCTGCTCCCTTTCTTCCTCTGTTTTTGTGCGACAACCCCCTCCCCCCTAGTGAACCGAACTTCATCTCCTCCTCCCTTCTTCATTTTCGCGAGCCACCACGTCCATCCACCACCTTACTCCTCGGTCCACTTGCTCCTCGCCGCCACCACCGCCATCTCGGCCGCCGTTCGCCGTGCAGGCAGCCACGGCTCCCCTGCGCCCCTCGCTCTGTTTTGGAGTTAGAGGGCATCCAAGCTTTAGCCGCCTTTGTCACCGCCTCGGACCGCCACCAACCACTTGGGTCTTTGTCCTCCGCCCTCCCACAACCCTCTCAACTCTGTTTCGCCGCCCGTACCTCGTCGGACCGCCGCGATTCAGCCCGGAAACGACATCTCGGCGCAGACTTCCCACTTTTGCGCCGAGCCACCTGTTCAGCCGTTCTCCGCTGCGATTGAGCTGCACCCATTGGCCGCCGACCACCCCAAACCATCGTCCTCCACCTCTAGTTGTCCCACGAAGTCGCCGGAAGCCGATCGCCGCCCGTAGAGCTCGATTTGAGCCCCGATCGGACCTCCCCTGTTTCGCGCCCGTTTCCCCTGTTTTCTGCGCGATTCTGTACAGCCGCTGTTCGGCCGCTTCCGGTCGCCATCCGCCGCCCCAGCTGGTCCCGAAGGTCGTCCTCGACACTGTAGGTGAGTCCCCCGCCTTCCCCCGGCCTCGCCTCAGCCCGTGAGATCGTTTTCCCCCAAATTCAGCCCGGTTTCCCCTGTTTTACCTCTGTTAATTCTGTTTTCCAGCTTTCGTCGCTCGCCGGACCTCCAATCGTTGAGCCGCCACCGTTTGCGGTAATTTCACCGCCGAACTCGTCACTGTTTTCGGCCGTGAACAGTGTCGCCGGAACAGTGTCGCGGTGAACAGTGTTTCCGGCGTGAACAGTATTTTCCGGCGTGAATAGTGATTTTCGGCCCCGACCTCGAAATTCGTGCCCGACCCGACCTCGACCTCCATTGTTGGTGAGTTGACCCTAATCCTTGGTTAGGGCGCTAATTGCGCCTAGAATTAGTTAGCTAGTCGGTAGGGCAATTAGGTAGATTTGATTATGGTCGGATTAGTTAGAAACCCGGTTTAGGGTAAATGACCATAATCGATTAAATTAGAATTGTCTGTGGCTAATTGTTGTTAGATGAATTTGATTGTATATTGTGATTTGATCGCGAGCGAGCGATAGGTTAAGGACGAGCGATCGATTGGCGATTTTAAATCAAAATGGGCTAATTAATGACTACGGCACGAAATTGAGTCCGTATGTGGCCTAATCGAATTGGTTTATTCGTGTTGAATTGATGACTTTGTTTGGGCGGATCGCCATGTTGAAATGTTGATTTGAGTATCCTGGATGCTCGTTGAGTGAATTGGCGTCTGCATATGCATATGACCGTGTGCAAATCAAAGACATATTTTAGCATGAAAATGGCCTTGGGCCGAGTCTTTGAGCACGTTGTGTGAGCATCCGGCCTAAATCAAAGAGAATAAATTGATTGATGTGTCGGGTGTCTTTGTATGGTCATATGAAGGAACGATGATGGGTTTTCCTGGCAAGTTAAATCTTGTACACATAGTACACACCGTACCATTTTTATGGAACCACACGACTTGCTAGAAGCACGATAATTCATGCCCCGTATGGTACGTACGGTTTTAAGGGATTATCGGATGCCGGTCATGACTTGTGATGGACCGAAGCCCCGTATAGGGATGCCTACTTGCCGTGCCGTGCGGGGTGCACTTGGATACACCGCTTGTAGTAGCCGTTGCCGAGAGGGAAAAGGAACGTAGCCCGGTCTACTTCCGGGAAGAATGCGGGATCGCATTAATTGTGAGAGTCGATCGCGCCCGGTCGCGTGGATCCTCATCATCGTGGCGCCGAGGGCGCGATCATCGTTAATAAATGGACTTGTGTGGTGTCCAAGTGCATACTTGTGAGTGTGATGCGTGTTCGGATGGTTGTCGATGTGGTGCATTGAGTGGAGTCAAGCATTGCATTATGTGTGGTGAAGATTGGTAAGTATGCATGTGGGTGATTATTGTCATGTGATATGATTGTTGGATATATGGTTATATCGTGGTGTTATAATCCTCGTGGTTAGGATGTTTTAGGTGAATCGAGTGTCCTAACCGAGCTTAGGCTTGATTCACTCGAGATTTATATCTCACCCCGTTGTGGGAACCACTTTCGGGTCCCAAGTGATGGAGCTTTGCGGATTCCAAGGCCAGGTTGAGGATAGTCTTTTTGGAGTAGATGAAAAGTTAACCTTATCGACCTAGTACCCTTTGGAGGTCTTAGCGAGCCGCCCCGAAGTATGGGGTTGTATATCTTTACGTAGCTCGGTAGGGTTAAGGCTCATCTGCTGTTTGGTGACTGTATATGTTACCTTTTGTTTATCTGCCTTGGTATGTATTTCCTGCTATGCTATCCCCGTTTGTTTTTATGTTGTCCGGGAGTAAACCGTTTCCGCATGCGTATATAATTGAAAGGTCGATAACGCGCCTGGGACGTTATCCTTCGTGACCTCGTGGCGAATTGGTAGGGATGTCGCGGGCTCGAGAGTCGGGGCGTGACATCCCCGCCCAAGGTGGTATCAGAGCAAGGTCGGCTCGATCCATCCGGTCATTGGCCCGGAGTAATAAGGAGCGATGGGATATGGGATAGTTAGTAGGACTTTTATCGCTATGCATGTGATTGTTATTGAGTGTTAAGTTTTTGGGGTCGCCTTCTGACCGCGTTTTGCTTTGGGGTAAGCGGGACTCCGCATCATTTCTGCATAATGAGCGGACGCGGTAGAAGAGCACCTCGAGCACCTCGAAGGAGGCCCGTAAGGCCGGTAGATGAGATTGCCGATGTTGGAGCGGCACCTCCTGTCGCACCTCCCGTAGCTGGTCCCGCTCGGGAAGAGCCGACTATGGCAGAGGTTATGCAAGCTTTAGGTGCTATGGGGGAGTTGATAGGGCAGCGGATAAGGAATCAAAACGCTGCTGCCGCCGCTACTGTTGAAGCCCCACCCGTAGTTCCACCTGCAGTTCCGCCGATGGATGTGCCACCACTGGCGGTAGTTGAGGATCGTAAGGCTCAAAAGATGGTGGAACAGGTTTCTCAAGTTGAAGCCACCGCAGATTCACCGGAAGCGGAGACCACGAAGCGGCCACCCACCGGATTGAAGGATTGGAGAAAGTGTTCAACTTGCTTAGATGCTCGAATGAGGATAAGGTGGTCCCGGCCGTTTATCAACTAGAGGGTAACGCCGGTACTTGGTGGAGAGTCGTCAAGGATAGAGTTTTCCCGGAAGGTACGGTCCCAGTGTGGGATACCTTTGTGGAGGCCTTTAATAACAAGTATTTCTCAAGGACAGCTAGAGAGCAGAAGATGGCTGAGTTTTTCCGCCTCCGCCAGAATCAGATGACCGTCGATCAATATGAAGCTAAGTTCTCGGAATTATCTAAGTATGCCCCGAGATTGATTGAGGACCCCGAGGATAGGGCTAGAAGATTCGGGGACGGGCTGAAGCCCGAGATTAAGAGTGTACTAGCGCCGTTCAATCTTCAAGACTATGATGACCTTTATGAGAGGGCGCCGATAGTGGAGCGGGACTTGGGTGAGAGGACTGCCGCATCCGGGTCGCGGTTTACGTCATCAAACCGATTTGAGAAGAGGCAAGGAAAGAAGCCTATGTATGGAGGCGGACATCACATCCCACCTAATCGCAGAGGAGCGATCAATAAGCCTGTTTTCCGCCAAAGTGATGTGTGTAATCCGTGTCACCGAGAGACATGGACCCGGTCCGTGCCCGTATAGGAGTGGAGCACGCTTTGGATGTGGCCGATTGGGCCATCGGGTGAAGGGATCGCCCGCGAGAGGCGAAGCAGAGAATGCAGGCGCCACAATTGAGAGGACCACTAAGGGGAGCCATGCCACAAAACTTCCAGAATCGTCCCCAGGCTCAAGGAAGGGTGTTTGCTGTCACCCGTGAGGAGGCGAAGGATTCGCCGACCGTTACAAGTACGGTCCTCTTGCATAATCAAGTCGCCTATGCTTTGTTTGATCCGGGTGCTACGCATTCCTTTGTTCTTGATAGATTTGTTAAACTGGCTGATTTGAGTGTAGTACCATTGGATGTTGTTTTTAAGATTTCTACACCTTTAAAGGATAGCGTAGTGGCTGCAAATGGATGTCCTAACTGTAGGCTGATTATAGATGGACATGAGGGTAGAATAGACTTGATTGTCTTTGGAAATGTATGACTTTGATGTGATTGTGGGGATGGATTGGTTGATGAAACAAAAGGCTGTAGTGGATTGTTATCGTAAGGCCATCCGGTTTAACCCGTTGGATGGAATGGATTTTGAATTTGTTGGGAGTCGAGGTGGAACCTCAACCTTGTTGATTTCGTCGTTGGAAGCGACGCGTCTGTTGGAAAGTGGATGCCAAGGGTATTTGGCGACTGTATTGGATGTATCGGTTGAGGAACCGAAGATTGAGAACATCGCGATGGTTCGCGAGTTTCCGGATGTCTTTCCTCGGGAACCGCCTGGTTTACCGCCGGAAAGGGCAATAGAATTTGTAATAGAGTTAGCTCCAGGGACGGAGCCAATCTCTAAAGCGCCGTATGGGATGGCGTTGTCAGAATTGAAGGAACTGAAGAAGCAAATGCAAGAACTGTTGGATAAAGGATTTATCCGCCCTAGTGCGTCGCCATAGGGAGCACCAGTATTGTTTGTTAAGAAAAAGGATGGATCTATGAGGTTGTGTATAGATTACGGGCGGTTGAATCAAGTAACGATCAAGAATAAGTACCCACTGCCTAGGATTGATGATCTGTTCGATCGATTGCGGGGAGCATCGGTGTTTTCTAAGATTGATCTACGGACGGGCTACCATCAGTTGAGGATAAGGAAAGAAGATATACCGAAGACGGCATTCGGGACGCGCTATGGACACTATGAGTTCACAGTAATGCCATTTGGTCTTACGAATGCTCCTGCTGCTTTTATGGATCTGATGAACAGGGTGTTCAAAGAGTTCTTAGATCTCTTTGTGATCGTATTTATAGACGACATTCTGGTGTACTCGAAGAGCCTAGAGGAGCACGAGCAACATCCGAGAGTTGTTTTGGAAACACCGAGGGTACATCGGCTTTATGCGAAGTTTAGCAAGTGCGAGTTTTGGTTAACTCGTGTGGCGTTCCTAGGCCACGTGGTTTCTGGAGAAGGAATTGAAGTAGATCCATCGAAGATCGAGGCGATTATGGATTGGCCAAGACCGACGACAGTGGCCGAGATTAGAAGCTTCTTGGGATTGGCAGGCTACTATAGACGATTTGTGGAGAAGTTTTCCACTATAGCCTCGCCTATGACTAAGTTGTTGAAGAAGGATGTGAAGTATGAATGGACGGACCCGTGCGAGCGTAGCTTTCAAGAGCTTAAACATAAGGCGACTACGGCTCCTGTGTTGACTATTCCGTCTGGTCCTGGAGGATTCGAGATCTATAGTGACACGTCTCTCGGAGGTCCGGGTTGCGTGCTGATGCAACATGGAAGAGTGGTAGCGTATGCATCTCGCCGATTGAGACCCCACGAGTTGAATTATCCAACGCACGACTTAGAATTGGCTGCGGTCGTATTCGCCTTGAAGATTTGGAGGCATTATCTGATCGGAGAAAGTTTTCAAGTGTATACCGATCATCAGAGCTTGAAGTACCTGTTCTCTCAGAAAGAGTTGAACATGAGGCGGCGTCGATGGATGGAGCTGCTCAAGGATTATGATTGCGAGATCTTGTATCATCCGGGTAAGGCGAATAAGGTTGCAGATGCCCTAAGTAGAAAATCGGTGATTGCTCAATTATGTGTACATGAATGGCGTTTGCTTGAGCAAGTGAGAGACTCGGACTTTAAGTTGGAGATTAGTCGTCTGTCGAGCCTAGTGGCTACATTGAGAATTGAGCCAGAAGTGCGGACTAGAATTAAGACCATGCAGTCAACGGACCCTACTATACGTAAGATCCCGCAAGAAGATGCAGCTAAGCGAAGGGTAGATTTTCAAGTGGCCGAGGATGGGATACTGAAGTTTAGAGGACGTCTAGTTGTGCCGGTCGATGAAAGTTTAAGGGAGGATATCTTATCGGAGGCACATCGTAGCGGTTATAGTATCCATCCGGATAGTACGAAGATGTATCAGAATCTGAAGCAACACTACTGGTGGAATGGCATGAAAGCGGATATAGCCAAGCATGTGGCTAAGTGTTTGACTTGTCGGCAGGTTAAGGCGCAGCACTGTAAACCTGGAGGTTTTCTGCAGCCTTTGGAGATTCCGGAGTGGAAATGGGAGCATATCACGATGGACTTCGTGATGGGATTGCCAAGAAGTCAAAGAGGACATGATTCAATCTGGGTTGTGGTAGGCAGTTGACGAAGTCGGCGCACTTCATTCCAGTAAGAAAAGACTTCGCTTTGGATAGATATGCAGAGCTTTATGTGAGGCATATTGTGAGATTGCATGGAGTGCCAAAGACGATCACCTCGGATCGTGACCCTAAGTTTATCGCCACGTTTTGGAAGAGTCTCGAGACTACTTTAGGAACGAAGCTGCAATTTAGTACGGCCTATCACCCGCGAGACGGATGGTCGGTCCCGAAAGGACGATACGAGACTTTGGAGGATATGTTAAGAGCCCTGTGTTTTAGTTTTCAAAGGCGATTGGGAAGAGCGATTTGCATTTGGTTGAGTTCGCCTACAACAATAGTTTTCAGCAGAGTATTAAGATGGCACCGTTTGAAGCGTTGTATGGTAGAGCGTGCCGAACGCCGATTTGTTGGGACGAAGTAGGTGAAAGGAAAATCACTGGTCCCGAGTTGGTGGAACAGTCTATGGAAGCGGTCAAAGTTATCAGAAACAGGTCGAGAACCGCTCGGAGCCGTCGAAAGAGCTATGCGGATAGGAGGCGCAGACCTTTGGAATTCCAAGTGGGCGATCATGTTTTTCCGAAGGTGTCGCCTATGAGAGGGACATCTCGTTTTGGCAAGAAAGGAAAGTTGAGCCCTAGATATGTCGGGCCTTTTGAGATTTTGGAGCGGATCGGAAATTTGGCATATCGTCTTGCATTGCCGCCAAGACTAGCTCAAGTACATAATGTGTTCCACGTGTCGATGTTAAGAAAGTACGAACCGGACCCCGTTCATGTCCCGAGTTATGAAGAAATTGAGCTAGATGAGCGAGCTGCGTACGTGGAACGTCCGGTCAGAATCGTGGATAGGAAGGAGCAAGTGCTCCGGAGCAAGACGATTAAGTTAGTCAAGGTGGTTTGGCAACACCATGGGCCCGAAGGAGCTACCTGGGAGAATGAGGAAGTTATGAAGAGTAGCTACCCGTATCTTTTTGAAGAATCGTGATCGTACTGTAATTTCGGGGACGAAATTTCCTAAGGTGGGGAGAGTTGTGACGCCCTGGAAATTAGGCCATCGGTACAGAGACCGAGTTCAATAAAAAGGATTATTATTGATCTTTAGTTGGTATAAAATTTCGGATCGAAAGGACGTACGTGACGAAATTTGTACAATTCCCGAAATATCGTTCGATTTCGATTGGGTCTCGAAATCTTGGTCATCGTGACTTAGGATTTTCATTCGTCGCGCCTAAAGTTTTCCCGGACCGAACCTAGCCCGTAGAAATCCAAATTTTATTCCCAATCGGTTGAGCCAAAAATCCGATCGGTCCCGAATTGTCAAATTACGGAACCGCCCTTGGATATTATACGTATATGACGAAAACATTTATTTTTGAGGTGACCGTGGGCCCCACTTTCAGTCCAATCTTCTGCCCACCTCGGTCAAAGCGTGGTCAAAGTTTTCTCTCTCCTCCCTCTTTTCTCTCTCCCGTCCGCTCCCTTTCTTCCTCTGTTTTGTGCGACAACCCCTCCCCCCTAGCTGAACCGAACTTCATCTCCTCCTCCCTTCTTCATTTTCGCGAGCCACCACGTCCATCCACCACCTTACTCCTCGGTCCACTGCTCCTCGCCGCCACCACCGCCATCTCGGCCGCCGTTCGCCGCTGCGAGCAGCCCACGTAAGCCCTGGCGCCCCCTGTGCTCTGTTTTGGAGTTAGAGGGCTGTCCAAGCTTTAGCCGCCTTTGTCACCGCCTCGGACCGCCACCAACCACTGGGTCTTTGTCCTCCGCCCTCCCACAACCCTCTCAACTCTGTTTCGCCGCCCGTACCTCGTCGGACCGCCGCGATTCAGCCCAAAACAGCATCTCGGCGCAGCTTCCCCTGTTTTGCGCCGAGCCACTGTTCAGCCGTTCTCAGCTGCGATTGAGCTGCACCCATTGGCCGCCGACCACCCCAAACCATCGTCCTCCACCTCTAGTTGTCCCACGAAGTCGCCGGAAGCCGATCGCCGCCCGTAGAGCTCGATTTGAGCCCCGATCGGACCTCCCCTGTTTCGCGCCCGTTTCCCCTGTTTTCTGCGCGATTCTGTACAGCCGCTGTTCGGCCGCTTCCGGTCGCCATCCGCCGCCCCCAGCTGGTCCGGAAGGTCGTCCTCGACCTGTAAGTGAGTCCCCAGCCTTCCCCACCTCGCCTCAGCCCGTGAGATCGTTTTCCCCCAAATTCAGCCCGGTTTCCCTGTTTTACCTCCGTTAATTCTGTTTTCCAGCTTTCGTCGCTCGCCGGACCTCCAATCGCTGAGCCGCCACCGTTTGCATTAATTTCACCGCCGAACTCGTCACTGTTTTCGGCCGTGAACAGTGTCGCCGGAACAGTGTCGCGGTGAACAGTGTTTCCGGCGTGAACAGTATTTTCCGGCGTGAATAGTGATTTTCGGCCCCGACCTCGAAATTCGTGCCCGACCCGACCTCGACCTCCATTGTTGGTGAGTTGACCCTAATCCTTGGTTAGGGCGCTAATTGCGCCTAGAATTAGTTAGCTAGTCGGTAGGGCAATTAGGTAGATTTGATTATGGTCGGATTAGTTAGAAACCCGGTTTAGGGTAAATGACCATAATCGATTAAATTAGAATTGTCTCGTGGCTAATTGTTGTTAGATGAATTTGACCGTATATTGTGATTTGATCGCGAGCGAGCGATAGGTTAGGACGAGCGATCGATTGGCGATTTTAAATCAAAATGGGCTAATTAATGACTGCGGCACGAAATTGAGTCCGTATGTGGCCTAATCGAATTGGTTTATTCGTGTTGAATTGATGACTTTGTTTGGGCGGATCGCCATGTTGAAATGTTGATTTGAGTATCCTGGATGCTCGTTGAGTGAATTAGGCGTGCGCATATGCATATGACCGTGTGCAAATCAAAGACATATTTTAGCATGAAAATGGCCTTGGGCCGAGTCTTTGAGCACGTTGTGTGAGCATCCGGCCTAAATCAAAGAGAATAAATTGATTGATGTGTCGGGTGTCTTTGTATGGTCATATGAAGGAACGATGATGGGTTTTCCTGGCAAGTTCGATGCATCGTACACATAGTACACACCGTACCATTTTTATGGAACCACACGACTTGCTAGAAGCACGATAATTCATGCCCCGTATGGTACGTACGGTTTTAAGGGATTATCGGATGCCGGTCGCAGCTTGTGATGGACCGAAGCCCCGTATAGGGATGCCTACTTGCCGTGCCGTGCGAGGTGCCTTGGATACACCGCTTGTAGTAGCCGTTGCCGAGAGGGAAAAGGAACGTAGCCCGGTCTGCCTAGGAAGAATGCGGGATCGCATTAATTGTGAGAGTCGATCGCGCCGGTCGCGTGGATCCTCATCACTTTGTGGCGCCGAGGCGCGATCATCGTTAATAAATGGACTTGTGTGGTGTCCAAGTGCATACTTGTGAGTGTGATGCGTGTTCGGATGGTTGTCCGATGTGGTGTTGAGTGGAGTCAAGCATTGCATTATGTGTGGCTGAAGATTGGTAAGTATGCATGTGGGTGATTATTGTCATGTGATATGATTGTTGGATATATGGTTATATCGTGGTGTTATAATCCTCGTGGTTAGGATGTTTTAGGTGAATCGGTGTCCTAACCGAGCTTAGGCTTGATTCACTGAGATTTATATCTCACCCCGTTGTGGGAACCACTTTCAGGTCCCAAGTGATGGAGCTTTGCGGATTCCAAGGCCAGGTTGAGGATAGTCTTTTGGAGTAGATGAAAAGTTAACCTTATCCGACCTAGTACCCTTTGGAGGTCTTAGCGAGCCGCCCCGAAGTATGGGGTTGTATATCTTTACGTAGCTCAGTAGGGTTAAGGCTCATCTGCATTTTTGGTATTTGTATATGTTACCTTTTGTTTATACGCCTTGGTATGTATTTCTGCTATGCTATCCCCGTTTGTTTTTATGTTGTCCGGGAGTAAACCGTTTCCGCATGCGTATATAATTGAAAGGTCGATAACGCGCCTGGGACGTTATCCTTCGTGACCTCGTGGCGAATTGGTAGGGATGTCGCGGGCTCGAGAGTCGGGGCGTGACATCCCCGCCCAAGGTGGTATCAGAGCAAGGTCGGCCTGATCCATCCGGTCATTGGCCTGGAGTAATAAGGAGCGATGGGATATGGGATAGTTAGTAGGACTTTTATCGCTATGCATGTGATTGTTATTGAGTGTTAAGTTTTTGGGGTCGCCTTCTGACCGCGTTTTGCTTTGGGGTAAGCGGGACTCCGCATCATTTACGCATAATGAGCGGACGCGGTAGAAGAGCACCTCGAGCACCTCGAAGGAGGCCCGTAAGGCCGGTAGATGAGATTGCCGATGTTGGAGCGGCACCTCCGTCGCACCTCCCGTAGCTGGTCCCGCTCGGGAAGAGCCGACTATGGCGAGAGGTTATGCAAGCTTTAGGTGCTATGGGGGAGTTGATAGGGCAGCAGATAAGGAATCAAAACGCTGCTGCCGCCGCTACTGTTGAAGCCCCACCTGTAGTTCCACCTGCAGTTCCGCCGGTGGATGTGCCACCCGTGGCGGTAGTTGAGGATCGTAAGGCTCAAAAGATGGTGGAACAGTTTCTCAAGTTGAAGCCACCGCAGTTCACTGGAAGCGGAGACCCTGAAGCGGCCACCCACTGGATTGAAGGATTGGAGAAAGTGTTCAACTTGCTTAGATGCTCGAATGAGGATAAGGTGGTCCCGGCCGTTTATCAACTAGAGGGTAACGCCGGTACTTGGTGGAGAGTCATCAAGGATAGAGTTTTCCCGGAAGGTACGGTCCCAGTGTGGGATACCTTTGTGGAGGCCTTTAATAACAAGTATTTCTCAAGGACGGCTAGAGAGCAGAAGATGGCTGAGTTTTTCCGCCTCCGCGGGAATCAGATGACCGTCGATCAATATGAAGCTAAGTTCTCGGAATTATCTAAGTATGCCCCGAGATTGATTGAGGACCCTGAGGATAGGGCTAGAAGATTCGGGGACGGGCTGAAGCCCGAGATTAAGAGTGTACTAGCGCCGTTCAATCTTCAAGACTATGATGACCTTTATGAGAGGGCGCTGATAGTGGAGCAGGACTTGGCCGAGAGGATCGCCGCATCCGGGTCGCGGTTTACGTCATCAAACCGATTTGAGAAGAGGCAAGGAAAGAAGCCTATGTATGGAGCGAGACATCACATCCCACCTAATCGCAGAGGAGCGATCAATAAGCCCTTTTTCCGCCAAAGTGATGTGTGTAATCCGTGTCACCAGAGACATGGACCTGGTCCGTGCCCGTATAGGAGTGGAGCCTGCTTTGGATGTGGCCGGTTGGGCCATCAGGTGAAGGATCGCCCGCAGAGGCAGCAGAGAATGCAAGCGCCACAATTGAGAGGACCACTAAGGGGAGCCATGCCACAAAACTTCCGGAATCGTCCCCAGGCTCAAGGAAGGGTGTTTGCTGTCACCCGTGAGGAGGCGAAGGATTCGCCGACCGTTCTAGGTACGGTCCTCTTGCATAATCAAGTCGCCTATGCTTTGTTTGATCCGGGTGCTACGCATTCCTTTGTTGTTGATAGATTTGTTAAACTGGCTGATTTGAGTGTAGTACCATTGGATGTTGTTTTTAAGATTTCTACACCTTTAAAGGATAGCGTAGTGGCTGCAAATGGATGTCCTAACTGTAGGCTGATTATAGATGGACATGAGGGTAGAATAGACTTGATTGTGCTGGAAATGTATGACTTTGATGTGATTGTGGGGATGGATTGGTTGATGAAACAAAAGGCTGTAGTGGATTGTTATCGTAAGGCCATCCAGTTTAACCCGTTGGATGGAATGGATTTTGAATTTGTTGGGAGTCGAGGTGGAACCTCAACCTTGTTGATTTCGTCGTTGGAAGCGACGCGTCTGTTGGAAAGTGGATGCCAAGGGTATTTGGCGGCCGTATTGGATGTATCGGTTGAGGAACTGAAGATTGAGAACATCGCAGTAGTTCGCGAGTTTCCGGATGTCTTTCCTCGAGAACCGCCCGGTTTACCGCGGAAAGGGCAATAGAATTTGTAATAGAGTTAGCTCCGGGGACGGAGCCAATCTCTAAAGCGCCGTATGGGATGGCGTTGTCAGAATTGAAGGAACTGAAGAAGCAAATGCAAGAACCGTTGGATAAAGGATTTATCCGCCCTAGTGCGTCGCCATAGGGAGCACCCGTATTGTTTGTTAAGAAAAAGGATGGATCTATGAGGTTGTGTATAGATTACAGGCAGTTGAATCAAGTAACGATCAAGAATAAGTACCCACTGCCTAGGATTGATGATCCGTTCGATCGATTGCAGGGAGCATCGGTGTTTTCTAAGATTGATCTACGGACGGGCTACCATCGGTTGAGGATAAGGAAAGAAGATATACCGAAGACGGCATTCGGGACGCGCTATGGACACTATGAGTTCACAGTAATGCCATTTGGTCTTACGAATGCTCCTGCTGCTTTTATGGATCTGATGAACAGGGTGTTCAAAGAGTTCTTAGATCTCTTTGTGATCGTATTTATAGACGACATTACAGTGTACTCGAAGAGCCTAGAGGAGCACGAGCAACATCCGAGAGTTGTTTTGGAAACACCGAGGGTACATCGGCTTTATGCGAAGTTTAGCAAGTGCGAGTTTTGGTTAACTCGTGTGGCGTTCCTAGGCCACGTGGTTTTCGGAGAAGGAATTGAAGTAGATCCATCGAAGATCGAGGCGATTATGGATTGGCCAAGACCGACGACGATGGATCGAGATTAGAAGCTTCTTGGGATTGGCGGGCTACTATAGACGATTTGTGGAGAAGTTTTCCACTATAGCCTCGCCTTATGACTAAGTTGTTGAAGAAGGATGTGAAGTATGAATGGACAGGACCCGGTGCGAGCGTAGCTTTCAAGAGCTTAAACATAAGGCGACTACGGCTCCCGTGTTGACTATTCCGTCCGGGTCTGGAGGATTCGAGATCTATAGTGACACGTCTCTCGGAGGTCCGGGTTGCGTGCTGATGCAACATGGAAGAGTGGTAGCGTATGCATCTCGCCGATTGAGACCCCACGAGTTGAATTATCCAACGCACGACTTAGAATTGGCTGCGGTCGTATTCGCCTTGAAGATTTGGAGGCATTATCGATCGGAGAAAGTTTTCAAGTGTATACCGATCATCGAGCTTGAAGTACTGTTCTCTCGAAAAGAGTTGAACATGAGGCAGCGTCGATGGATGGAGCTGCTCAAGGATTATGATTGCGAGATCTTGTATCATCCGGGTAAGGCGAATAAGGTTGCAGATGCCCTAAGTAGAAAATCGGTGATTGCTCAATTATGTGTACATGAATGGCGTTTGCTTGAGCAAGTGAGAGACTCGGACTTTAAGTTGGAGATTAGTCGTCTGTCGAGCCTAGTGGCTACATTGAGAATTGAGCCGAAAGTGCGGACTAGAATTAAGACCACCGGGTCAACGGACCCTACTATACGTAAGATCCCTGCAAGAAGATGCGGCTAAGCGAAGGGTAGATTTTCAAGTGGCCGAGGATGGGATATGAAGTTTAGAGGACGTCTAGTTGTGCCGGTCGATGAAAGTTTAAGGGAGGATATCTTATCGGAGGCACATCGTAGCGGTTATAGTATCCATCCGGATAGTACGAAGATGTATCAGAATCTGAAGCAACACTACTGGTGGAATGGCATGAAAGCGGATATAGCCAAGCATGTGGCTAAGTGTTTGACTTGTCGGCGGGTTAAGGCGCAGCACTGTAAACCTGGAGGTTTTCTGCAGCCTTTGGAGATTCCGGAGTGGAAATGGGAGCATATCACGATGGACTTCGTGATGGGATTGCCAAGAAGTCAAAGAGGACATGATTCAATCTGGGTTGTGGTAGACAGATTGACGAAGTCGGCGCACTTCATTCCAAGAAGAAAAGACTTCGCTTTGGATAGATATGCAGAGCTTTATGTGAGGCATATTGTGAGATTGCATGGAGTGCCGGTGACGATCACCTCGGATCGTGACCCTAAGTTTACTGCCACGTTTTGGAAGAGTCACGAGACTACTTTAGGAACGAAGCTGCAATTTAGTACGGCCTATCACCCGCAGACAGATGGTCGGTGCGAAAGGACGATACAGACTTTGGAGGATATGTTAAGAGCCTGTGTTTTAGTTTTCAAAGGCGGTTGGGAAGAGCGATTGCATTTGGTTGAGTTCGCCTACAACAATAGTTTTCAGCAGAGTATTAAGATGGCACCGTTTGAAGCGTTGTATGGTAGAGCGTGCCGAACGCCGGTTTGTTGGGACGAAGTAGGTGAAAGGAAAATCACTGGTCCCGAGTTGGTGGAACGATCTATGGAAGCGGTCAAAGTTATCAGAAACAGACCGAGAACCGCTCAGAGCCGTCAGAAGAGCTATGCAGATAGGGAGCGCAGACCTTTGGAATTCCAAGTGGGCGATCATGTTTTTCTCAAGGTGTCGCCTATGAGAGGGACATCTCGTTTTGGCAAGAAAGGAAAGTTGAGCCCTAGATATGTCGGGCCTTTTGAGATTTTGGAGCGGATCGGAAATTTGGCATATCGTCTTGCATTGCCGCCAAGACTAGCTCAAGTACATAATGTGTTCCACGTGTCGATGTTAAGAAAGTACGAACCGGACCCCGTTCATGTCCCGAGTTATGAAGAAATTGAGCTAGATGAGCGAGCTGCGTACGTGGAACGTCCGGTCAGAATCGTGGATAGGAAGGAGCAAGTGCTCCGGAGCAAGACGATTAAGTTAGTCAAGGTGGTTTGGCAACACCATGGGCCCGGAAGGAGCTACCGGGAGAATGAGGAAGTTATGAAGAGTAGCTACCCGTATCTTTTGAAGAATCGTGGTATCTTGTAATTTCGGGGACGAAATTTCCTAAGGTGGGGAGAGTTGTGACGCCACGGAAATTAGGCCATCGGTACAGAGACCGAGTTCAATAAAAAGGATTATTATTGATCTTTAGTTGGTATAAAATTTCGGATCGAAAGGACGTACGTGACGAAATTTGTACAATTCCCGAAATATCGTTCGATTTCGATTGGGTCTCGAAATCTTGGTCATCGTGACTTAGGATTTTCATTCGTCGCGCCTAAAGTTTTCCCGGACCGAACCTAGCCCGTAGAAATCCAAATTTTATTCCCAATCGGTTGAGCCAAAAATCCGATCGATCCCGAATTGTCAAATTACGGAACCGCCCTTGGATATTATACGTATATGACGAAAACATTTATTTTTGAGGTGACCGTGGGCCCCACTTTCAGTCCAATCTTCTGCCCACCTCGGTCAAAGCGTGGTCAAAGTTTTCTCTCTCCTCCCTCTTTTCTCTCTCCCGTCTGCTCCCTTTCTTCCTCTGTTTTGTGCGACAACCCCCTCCCCCTAGCCGAACCGAACTTCATCTCCTCCTCCCTTCTTCATTTTCGCGAGCCACCACGTCCATCCACCACCTTACTCCTCGGTCCACTGCTCCTCGCCGCCACCACCGCCATCTCGGCCGCCGTTCGCCGCTGCGAGCAGCCCACAGAAGCCCCGGCGCCCCCTGTGCTCTGTTTTGGAGTTAGAGGGCTGTCCAAGCTTTAGCCGCCTTTGTCACCGCCTCGGACCGCCACCAACCACTGGGTCTTTGTCCTCCGCCCTCCCACAACCCTCTCAACTCTGTTTCGCCGCCCGTACCTCGTCGGACCGCCGCGATTCAGCCCGGAACAGCATCTCGGCGCAGCTTCCCACTTTTGCGCCGAGCCACTGTTCAGCCGTTCTCCGCTGCGATTGAGCTGCACCCATTGGCCGCCGACCACCCCAAACCATCGTCCTCCACCTCTAGTTGTCCCACGAAGTCGCCGGAAGCCGATCGCCGCCCGTAGAGCTCGATTTGAGCCCCGATCGGACCTCCCACGTTTCGCGCCCGTTTCCCCTGTTTTCTGCGCGATTCTGTACAGCCGCTGTTCGGCCGCTTCCGGTCGCCATCCGCCGCCCCCAGCTGGTCCCGAAGGTCGTCCTCGACCTGTAAGTGAGTCCCCCAGCCTTCCCCCAGCCTCGCCTCAGCCCGTGAGATCGTTTTCCCCCAAATTCAGCCCGGTTTCCCCTGTTTTACCTCTGTTAATTCTGTTTTCCAGCTTTCGTCGCTCGCCGGACCTCCAATCGCTGAGCCGCCACCGTTTGCATTAATTTCACCGCCGAACTCGTCACTGTTTTCGGCCGTGAACAGTGTCGCCGGAACAGTGTCGCGGTGAACAGTGTTTCCGGCGTGAACAGTATTTTCCGGCGTGAATAGTGATTTTCGGCCCCGACCTCGAAATTCGTGCCCGACCCGACCTCGACCTCCATTGTTGGTGAGTTGACCCTAATCCTTGGTTAGGGCGCTAATTGCGCCTAGAATTAGTTAGCTAGTCGGTAGGGCAATTAGGTAGATTTGATTATGGTCGGATTAGTTAGAAACCCGGTTTAGGGTAAATGACCATAATCGATTAAATTAGAATTGTCTGTGGCTAATTGTTGTTAGATGAATTTGACTGTATATTGTGATTTGATCGCGAGCGAGCGATAGGTTAAGGACGAGCGATCGATTGGCGATTTTAAATCAAAATGGGCTAATTAATGACTACGGCACGAAATTGAGTCCGTATGTGGCCTAATCGAATTGGTTTATTCGTGTTGAATTGATGACTTTGTTTGGGCGGATCGCCATGTTGAAATGTTGATTTGAGTATCCTGGATGCTCGTTGAGTGAATTGGCGTCTGCATATGCATATGACCGTGTGCAAATCAAAGACATATTTTAGCATGAAAATGGCCTTGGGCCGAGTCTTTGAGCACGTTGTGTGAGCATCCGGCCTAAATCAAAGAGAATAAATTGATTGATGTGTCGGGTGTCTTGTATGGTCATATGAAGGAACGATGATGGGTTTTCCTGGCAAGTTCGATCTGTACACATAGTACACACCGTACCATTTTTATGGAACCACACGACTTGCTAGAAGCACGATAATTCATGCCCCGTATGGTACGTACGGTTTTAAGGGATTATCGGATGCCGGTCGCAGCTTGTGATGGACCGAAGCCCCGTATAGGGATGCCTACTTGCCGTGCCGTGCGGGGTGCACTGGATACACCGCTTGTAGTAGCCGTTGCCGAGAGGGAAAAGGAACGTAGCCCGGTCCCGCCGGAAGAATGCGGGATCGCATTAATTGTGAGAGTCGATCGCGCCGGTCGCGTGGATCCTCATCACCGTGGCGCCGAGGGCGCGATCATCGTTAATAAATGGACTTGTGTGGTGTCCAGTGCATACTTGTGAGTGTGATGCGTGTTCGGATGGTTGTCTGATGTGGCTGTTGAGTGGAGTCAAGCATTGCATTATGTGTGGCTGAAGATTGGTAAGTATGCATGTGGGTGATTATTGTCATGTGATATGATTGTTGGATATATGGTTATATCGTGGTGTTATAATCCTCGTGGTTAGGATGTTTTAGGTGAATCGGTGTCCTAACCGAGCTTAGGCTTGATTCACCGAGATTTATATCTCACCCCGTTGTGGGAACCACTTTCGGGTCCCAAGTGATGGAGCTTTGCGGATTCCAAGGCCAGGTTGAGGATAGTCTTTTGGAGTAGATGAAAAGTTAACCTTATCCGACCTAGTACCCTTTGGAGGTCTTAGCGAGCCGCCCCGAAGTATGGGGTTGTATATCTTTACGTAGCTCAGTAGGGTTAAGGCTCATCTGCTGTTTGGTGATTGTATATGTTACCTTTTGTTTATCTGCCTTGGTATGTATTTCCTACTATGCTATCCCCGTTTGTTTTTATGTTGTCCGGGAGTAAACCGTTTCCGCATGGGTATATAATTGAAAGGTCGATAACGCGCCTGGGACGTTATCCTTCGTGACCTCGTGGCGAATTGGTAGGGATGTCGCGGGCTCGAGAGTCGGGGCGTGACGGTTCTTTTTTCCATAACTTAGGCAACAAGCCTTAAAAGTTGAGGAAGAACAAGACATCATCAATTAAATCTGAATTTTTGACCTCCGATAACCTGAGGACGACATCTAACACTGGACTAAAGTTGTGGGACTTGATTGCACAAATTAAGAATCAAAATTCATGTGAGTTATAGGATGAAAGGGAAACTACATTTAAAATTATGTCTTAGATAAGAAAAAAATCAACCCCATTTGAAGAGTGACGATACGAGTTGACCCAATCTTAACCACTTGCTTTATATACACTTCAAAATCGCCAAAAGAGAAACTTTTTTTTTTTTTTTTGCTTCTTTGTTCTGAGCTAAGTTTACAGCGGATAGCTTGTTTCACCAAGATTTCTGCTAAAAGATGAAGTTTACTGGTAGTCTTGTTATCGATCAGATTATGTTAGGAAGTATTGTTGTAATTGTGGATGAGGGGATGAATGACGGGTTGGATATTAATCCGTGAGAGTTGAATGTCTAGAGTAAAGAAATATGATTTTTCCGACCTTCTGTTGTGAACCGAAGATATATGTTTTGGCTCTAGTTATTGCATCTGATGGTGCTTTTCATCCTCTAGATAAACCAGGTTCAAGTTACGGATGAATCTGCAGTCGCTAAGAAATCGAAGTATCGGAAGCTGAATGAAGAGCAAGGCGTGGATGCGGTTGCTTACAACATTGATGATCTTCCAGAGGCAATCCTTGAACACATCCTATCATTTGTTCCGATGAAGGATGCTGTTAGAACTTGTGTACTGTCGAAAAAGTGGCGATATCTTTGGACCTCTCGTCCTAATCTTGCACTTATGGAGTGGCGCTTCTCGGGGAGGGAGCATTTTACCGTGGCTCCGCTCACATGAAACGGTTCAACCTCAATTGTGATGTTTTCGGCGACGCATCCCGTGTTAGTTTATGGGTATCCACTGTTGTAAAGCGGAATGTCGAAGAGTGCTTTGTCGACCTTTCGGATATCCAAGGAAATTTCATCTTGCCTTATTGCTTGTTCGCTTGCGCAACACTGACTCACTTGGTATTATCCATCCCCAGGGCATTGAAACTACCTTCTCGAATTCGCCTTCCAAATCTTGAAGTCTTTCATCCCATGAACATCACATTTGCAGACGAGTGCTCGACCGAGCTGCTGTTGTCAAGCCCGGTGCTTGAGGAGTTGAGCGTAGAGGAATGTACTTGGGATAATCTCGGGACACTGACTATTTGCGCTCCCATGCTGAAGTTCTTGACCATACACGACGAGGATTTCGATTGTTCATTGATTGACCCATATAGCTGTCGAGTTTCAATATGTGGAAATTATCTCGAAAGTTTGCATTGCATAAGTCCATTCCTGAATGATTATCAGGTCGAAAACACATGCTCACTATTGGAGGCGCACATCAGTGTCACCGACTGTCGTCCAAGTAGGACTGAACAACTGGCCTACCATCTAAATGAGCTTCTCGAAGCGATATGTTCCGTCAAAACTTTGAAACTTTCAAGTAGGACTGTCGACATACCTATCCCTGTGCTTACATGACCAAATCTGGAAGTTCTATCTAGCCTCCTTTAAATATCAGTTCCGAATTCTTTTGGTAGATGTTGTTATGTCTCTCACCCGATTCCTCAATAGTATTCTGATTAGCGAGGATGTCTTGGTTTGCCTTCTTTGCAGGTTCTAAGGAGTGCAGACGAGCTATACTTGCATCTGCCTGTCTTTCCTAATCTGAAGTCATTGGAAGTCGGGCGTTTAGACTTGAATTGTCGAGTGCTTTTTAAGTTGGTGCATAATTCCCCGCATCTTGAAGCGCTTCAATGCGAAGAGGTGACCGGATTTAAAAGATGAACATCATTCCTTCTTGTCTTCTGCCATCAAAACACGTCAATGTCTAAATCGTACTGCTCTTTGATAATCAGGGTATCGAACTACCTCCGAATGATGAAGAAGATGGTGCAGTACTGGATCCGGCACCCCCCTGTTTCGGCTCACACCGTAGGGAGATTGAATTATTTGATTTGTTCCTGTGTGAGGAGAAGGTTCGCACGTTGGAATTGTTTCTGAAGCATGTGACGGTCCTGGAAAAATTAATGATATGCAGCAGCTGGCTCCCTGTGGAGCGGAGAATCAAGGAGATGTTCCAGGAAATATTACTAGAGACCCGTTGTGGATCGAAACGTCTAGAAATTGCCTTTTCCTGACCCTAAAGAGTTAAGATTAACCCAAAGCCCCTGGTATAATCTGTAAGTTGCTGTCTTGAAAGTGCACATTTCTATTGTTGTTCCAGGAAGCTGGATTTCTTTTATGGTTATCATATCTCACTCTACAAGCGCAACTATGCCGATGCCCTTGTATTCGAATGATCCTAATTTTGCTAAGTCATGGAGAGTCGGTGTGATGATACATGTTCTATAATTGAGCTATTTCTTCAGATCTGCTCGGAAATAGAAAAAAATTGCGTCACAACGAATTCACCATTCCAAATAGTTCAGTTTGAATTTTTCACCTATAAAAGGTAAGCAATTTTATTAATGAGCGTGTTCAGTTTATTCCTAATCGTTCTTCTTCTTCGTCTTTTTTTTTTCTTTTTGAGGAGGACAATGTGCACTTCCGACGATCTAGAGACCAAGCCTTCCCAAGCTTTAAATTTTTGTTCTTGGAGAAGTTTGTTCTCCTAATGTGGAGCTCGATCTCCACCTCAGGTTTGGGCTCGGGCTTGAGTTCCCCCTTTGACCTGCCCTAATCGTCAAGTCCTGATTCTCAAGCATGTGCACCGATTAGGTTCTTCTTCAGCCATAGTCAGAGGAAGCAAAACCCAACAACCTACCCAAACCTACCCAAACCTGCCTTGAAAAATAGATCATGGAGTGTACCTTCTTCTTCTTTTTTCTTTGAAGAGGGAGGGGGGGAGAGGCGGGGGGCATTTTCAAAAGCCAAGGTCAACCCGACCCAAATGTAGAAAATTCCGGGTAGAATCGAGTCAAAACTATTTAACCTGACTTGACCAGATGATTTTTTGCCGGAATCATAGTCAAAATTACATAATGTTCAATCTAGTTAGCCAACATATGTATATTATCTTGAAGAGATGTGGTACATACGATTTCCTATAGTGAATTGGTGAATCAATATAATTTGACAAATTTTTTAGACGTACTAAGACCCGTGTCTACTAAACTTGCTTGGGAAAAAATATGGCAAATTTCGGTACAATTGCCAAAAAAGTCCTAAACCTATTGCAATTGTGCCACTTGAGTTCCGAACCTTTGGTTTTTTTTTTTTGGTTAATTGATTCCTAAACCTGTTACATTTGTGTCAATTCAATTCATTTGACCAATTTTAGTCAAAATCTCTTACGTGGCCAAATTTTAAGGATATGTAAATATTTTTTGAACTTTTTTATTTTTCTCCTTTTTTGTGCTTTTGTTTCTCTTTTCTCTTTTCCTTCTTTCTATATTCGATACCGACCACCAGCCATTGGTGAGGGCTGACAATGTTGACCTCGCGGGCAGGAGCTAGTTTCATCACCTTACCTTTGGTGGGTTGCTAGAATCGGTGACTGGCTGGAGGAAGAATAAAGAAAAAAAGAGAGAAAAAAATAAAAAAATAAAAATGAAAATAAAATAAAAAATAAAAAAATTGAAAAATAAAAATATATGATTAAAAATTGGCCACATTAATGCTGACTAGGCCACGTCGGCGATTGCTGTCCAAAATTAGCCGGATGGTCCGAATCGGCAAAAGTGCAAATGGTTTAGGACTCGATTGGCAAAAAAAATGTTTAGTGAATTAGCACAATTACAATAGATCTAGGACTTCCTTACCAAAAAATAGATTTAGGACTTCTTTGGTAATTCTCCCGACAAATTTCTGATTCTTTTTTGAATAAGCCTACTGGCGTAGTAATTACTTAAATTATCACATTAGTTAGTAAAGTAATTTACTAGACAATCTTGGTAACTTTAGCATCGTGAAGTGATTTATATTGAAGTTATGTAGATCTCTTTCAATCTTGCTTTGTTTTAATTTCTATATTTATCTTAAAGCTATGTACCTCTCTTTCAAGTAAAATGAAAATATCCTTATGACAAAAAAAAAAGGTGATTTATAGACTGGGTTTGGTCAATGGGGTTTAACTTGACTTGACTCAACGTATAAAGAATCTCCTCTCTCTCTCTTTACAATCTCTTTTTTGTGAATCATAGCTGGAATTTATAATAATCAATACCACATATTCAGCATTATAAGCTAAGATATGTGTAAGATTCTAAAATATTTATATAACTTTTATAATTTCTCAGCATTATCATTTTTTATAATGGAAGCTCAATTTTTTTCTTTTTGGTCGAAGGAAGCTCAAGTTGGATGGGAGGTTTTGTTTGAAAAATATTAGATAACATAAAAACATAAGAATTGTTCTAAATCTATAGAAAAATATGAGAAAATAAGATCAATTGTTTAAAGCGTGCAAACAATGTACTTAAGGATAATTCTGCCCCTTGGAATATGAAACTCGCTGCGATAGGCTTCTAGCATATAACAAACCTTCTTGTATAATTTGCACTGCATATTACAATGAGCAGGAGCAAGTTATGTGTACAACATAGCGAAGAAGAGAAAAGAAAGAAAGGAAAAATTCTTTCTTGTAATTCGTAGTCTCTTGAAGATTGTCTTTTGAAGTTCAATGTTATATTCAAACAAAAGAAAGCTGTTATGAAACCGTTATAAAGCCGTCATAAAAGTAAGAAAGATTTCTAAAAATAAATCACATGCTACAAAACCATCATATGACCGTTAGAAAGCCGTTAATATAATGATAGCTTCCCGACCCCTCCCTCCCTCTCTCTCTCTCTCTCTCTCTCTCTCTCTCTCTCTCTCTCTCTCTATATATATATATATATATATATATATATGATAGCTTCCATTGTGGTCATTACTTCTATCAAAGCGATTTTAAAATATTTCAAAACTGCTGAAATATCAACAATCTATGTGTTTATCTTGTTTAAGGTACTTTTCTTTATTGGTTAATAAATATATGTACATATATATATCTTGGTAAATTATTTTGCTTTCTTTTGGTTGAAAGATAATTTATTTTATTACTAAGGCTAAACATAACAGCCCATAGCTGGAGCATCATTACATAGCAGAGTCCTTAAAGCTTTGGGAAGAGAATAAAAAGTCAATTTCTTGTAAGTTATTTCCGACGGCTTTTGCGATCCAATTTGCTATCGAGTTGGCTTCTCTTAATAATTCGCTAACCGGATATTAGTGAATTGGAATAAAAGATTCAAGCTCTCGAGGGTAAGCACTCTCAACTCCTAGAGAAACCGATATGCACTATACAAAGTGCTTATTAGATCAGATCTATGAGTTAGTGAATTGTGGAATCAAGTCCTATAACCCTTAATATATGCAATCAATTCCTATAATTCCTAATATGTGCAAACAAGTGCTGTAACTTTAGTACATTTTCAAAATTGTCCTCCGAGGACTCAAGATCTCAAAATTTGCTCGAATTGATAACCGGACTTACGTGTAAATTTAACCTTGAAAAATGACGTGCCATCCTACTAAGGAAAAGGTAAGTACCAGCTTGTAGTCAATATAAAAAATATTTATATATACACACACCTAAATGGTTTGATTGTGGTAGGACAAACAAATTGATAAAGCAACAAGCTCGGAAGTTAAAGGAAGAAAACAAGAACAAGACGTCATCAATTTGGTCAACATTTCTTATCTTTCGTAACTAGAGGACTACATCGGACTAATATGGACTTGATTAAACAAATTAAGATTTATAGGAGTTGGTTATACAAATCACATAAGTTAAAAAGTTTTGTTTTTAATAAAAGATAAAATAAAGAAAGATCAATCCGTCCAAATAGAAAAAAAAAAAAAAAAAAAACCTTAATCTTCAAAGATCCAGATTCATTTAGATTTATCCTATATTTCCTTTTTCTCCCTTCCTCGCCGAGCTCACACATATATATCCCCGCAAAACTCTCTAATACCATATACCTTCTATGAGCAGCGGTGGCAGCAACAGCAACAGGTTGTCCAACCTCCAAGTGCCATTGTCTTTTTTAAGCTGATACTTTTACTTCTTCCTAATAGCTTAACAT
Organism: Rhodamnia argentea; assembly: GCF_020921035.1. Lineage (NCBI taxonomy): Eukaryota > Viridiplantae > Streptophyta > Magnoliopsida > Myrtales > Myrtaceae > Rhodamnia > Rhodamnia argentea. The sequence continues at coordinate 4,971,080 of NC_063152.1, read as the reverse complement.
TGCATATTGATGCCCTTCTTCTTCTTCATCATCATCACCATCATCATCATCATCATCTTCTTCTTCTTCTTCTTCTTCTTCTTCTTCTTCTTCATTTTTGCTGTTTTATTATGGACGAAGTTCACAGGGAACAACCTGTTTTAGAAAAGAAAAAAAAGCAAGCAATTTTGGAGCATGATGACCCATAATATTACCGATTCATTTTAGCAATTATCAACCATAATTAGAGAGATTTGCAGATTTTTCTCCGATTAAGTTACCAACTAGCTTCGGACTAACAACTTTGAACTGAATTATTATCAACTTTTCTTATATTATACCAACTTTTAGTTACCTTCTTATGTAAGCTTTAAGTTTAATCGTGAATTCACTTACTTTAAGTTAAGTGACTTATCAACTATTCTTCAATTAAGTTATCAATCAGTTCTGGATTACCTATTAACAATTTAGTTTGCTACCAACGTATTGATTTATCAACTTTTTCTTTTAGCTTAGGGAAAATGACACAAATAGTTCATGAAGTTTGGCACGATGCGCAATATCGTTCCAGAACTTTTAATTTGTTTAATATAATTCCTGAACTTTAACTCGATCTGCAATGTCATCTTGAGCTTTTAATCTGTTTAATGTAAATCCTAAACTTTTTGGTGCATGTTCAATTTAGTGTTCGGACAATATGAAAATATTCAATGTTGATCTTGAACTTGAATTAATGCAAAAATAATATTAAATATATTCATATAGTCTAGAAACTAGATTAATCATTTACCAAAACAATAATGGAACATTTGCAATAATGTTTTATTAGGCTTATATAATAGCATTTAAATTGGGCCAGCGGATGATGGACTTAAATAAATGGTTCCGGGCGTAGATAAGCCCGCGGGATGTAGGATTTTCCCAAGCTAATGATGTGTTTTAATGTACTCACAATAGGAAAGAAAGTCTGGACTCTTTCTTTGATAAACCCTAGTCGTCCCCTCACCTATAAAAAGCTTTTCAGAGAAAGAAGAATCTTCGGTCCATATCCTTGCACACGACGGAGAAGAACAGAGAGAAAATTCGGGAGAAGGAGAAGAGGGTTCGGTTTTGGCCTCCCGCCTCCGTCCCAGAGAAAGAAAAAGCTTCGATTGTCATCAGCCGCTGCCGTAGCCTTTGGGTCCATATCCTTGCACACGACGGTTTTGCACACGTGCGGCTTGCATTGTTTTGCTGCTAATCGCCCCCGCGCACGACCAGGCGGCTACTTATTCCCTTCACCTCTATTGCCATCAGCCGATGCCGTAGCCTTCACTAACAAATCCCGGGGCCTACGCTAGCTGTTGCACTCTTTGCCGTCGCATACCCCGCAGTCGGTCCAAGCTTGGTTGGCCACCCTTAGCTGCCGCTGGTCCCCGTGATCCATCGTTCTCGGTTTGATTTGGTAACTTTCCAAGCCCAATTTGATATTTTGTCGCCTAAAATTGATTTATTGATACTAATACTATCTCTCAAGATGTTTAGGCACTATCATTGTATGTATAAAAATCGTTATAATCACTAATTTGAGCCAAGAGACTTCGGAATCATTCTTTTCCATTATCTTGATTTTTTACGTTGAGTTTTGTTGAATATCGCATTGTGGGTTTGATATATTTCATGTTTCTTTTAATTTCATGCACTTTCTTGCGCTGAAAATATGAAATATAAAAAAATTTATGTTGCTCTACATGATAGTGTAGAGTAGTTTCTTTTTACAATTGCGTGTTTAGGAAGTATTGATCATTTATGAAATTTTCCAACTTTGAATTGGATTTGACATAAATTATTTCGTAACTTTGTCGATAATCTCACACTTTAGATAATTTTTGTATGTCGAATTTAGAAGGGAAAAAAAAAGTAAATACACGTGCATATAATGTAGATTTAGTTGCGGTGTCATCATTCTTGCCACGTCATTGCCATGTCATCATGTATGACAAGTCACATACCATGTCACATATTTCATGTCGTTTAGATATTGCATGGTCAGGTCATTTGATTTAAATTGCCTGGAACAAAGACGGATGCAAGAAGCAATGGCGTCAAAGCCATCTCCATCATCAGAAGATAACTTTGAATGGAAGGCCATCAAAGCCATGGGAGCCACGGAGGAAGGTGATGCAGTTTTTGGCACCGGTGCGGAGGTGAATCTGGACTCACAAGTGCTCCATGTCTCCGATTTTCTCGACTATTGCCTGAGAAAACCAAAATACTTCAACCGTGTCCACACCGGCTATGAGTGGAACAAGTACGATAAAACGTATTATGATCACGAAAATCCACCCCGAAGATGGTGCAAGGGTATAGGTTTAACATCTTTTACCCCGACCTTGTCGACAAGATCGAGGCCCCGACATGCATGATCGAAAAGGATGGGAATAGCACAGAGACGTGTATCATCCGATTCCATGCCGGGTCTCCATACGAGGACATAGTGAGTTTACTAGATCAGAAAACTCATAAATTTGTTGGCGATTATGTTGATTTACATACTTCTGGTGTACTGCAGGCTTTTAGGATTGTGAATAAAGAATGGGAATATTCACACAAGAAGGGATTCAAATGCACTTTTGAAGGAGGGATTATGCATGTTTATTTCAACTTCGGACGTCATCGCTACCGTCGATGAACAGATTTGTCTTTTTCCATGGAAACCATAGGTGAACACTTACTTGTTTTGAATTATTAGATTAAATATATTAAAGTGGGGTCTACAGGAGATACGGTGTGCGCCCATGCGGGCAACCACACCCCAATGAGCGATTATATGCTCAAACGTGAAAAGTCACGTTGGTTGGTTTTACGTCAATAACCGACGTAGTCTCCATCGTTCTCCAAAGTTACTTCATTCTGTCACTTCAAGAAAATAAAAAAAACGCAGAACGCTCCTCCCATCGTTGATTGTCGTTTGACAGAGAAAAACTCCAAGATCGCAAAGGGCATCTAATCGGTGATCAATAAGGTATGTCCTCGTGATGTATCTTCGTCGATCGCTGAATCCGGTGATCTATTGGGCATGTTTCCACTGTTTGTTGAGTATGTATTAGATCGGATTTAGTATCCTACATTGGTATCAGAGCATGTGTTACTTGATTCCCGATCGTTTTTGTGTTGATATGGTGCGTTTTGAAGATTTTTAACCATAATCGCGAAGTTACTGTTCATAGCCTTTTGATTATGATTTGTTCGTCAAAATAGTAAATTGAACATACCAATAGAACGGGCTCGTCGAGACGATCGTTTTGAGTGGTTGCCGGCCCCGAGGGTCCGCCGGAAGCCGCCGCACGCGCGCCACGCGCCGCGACGGGGCGAAGTCCCGCGGGGCCGTGGCGATTCGTCCCTTTTTATGCCATTTTTGTTCACCTTTTTTGAGTTATGAATATACCATCGTGTTCGTCTCGAAAATACGAAAATTTTGACGAAAATTTGGTCGCCGAAGAATGCCGGAAGGCGGCCCACGCGCCGGCACGCATCGGCGGAGCCGGCTGCGCGCGCGGCGAGCCACGCGCCGCACGTGCGGCGCACGTGGGGAGACCCGGGCCGCGCGGGAGGAGGAGGCCCGCGGCGCATTGGGCCAGAACAGGCCCAATACTAAAATCCTTTTGTTTTAATATAAACAGGCCTGAAGAGAAAAAAGGCCCAATCCAACCCATTTGATTATAAACCCAGGCCTTTTAATAAAAACAAAAGGGAGAGGAAATTGGGCCGGCCCATTTCATTTTTTTTTATCCGGCCCGCGACACATTACAGACCCGACCCGATCTGACCTTTGACCCGCGCCGTTGACCCGTTGACTATTGACCCATTGACCGTTGACTTTGACCGTTGACCCCGAAAAAAAAAAATGTCTTGTTGGTCAATATTAAAGGGTCCTGTTTTACCTATTATTTTATTTATTATGATATGTTCATAATAGTTACAAAATAATTGGATTTGCGTAATCCATTTGTGTTCCGCATTCGTTGCGGGAACAATGCAATGGGTAAGACGAAATGTGAGAACACCCCAAAGGCCAAGGAGAGTCAAGCTCGGCCAAGCTCTAAGGGAAAAGATTACAAAATTGGGTCTTTATAAATGGGATAATGCTTCTGACATTATAACCCATGTTATTAAGGTCAACGAAATGATCCAAGAAATCGTATGGGCTGGACAAGAAATGACCCCAGTAGATGCATTTTATGCACTACGTAACACTATACCCGTAGAATGGCATGGTTTGATGAATAGTGCGTGGTGGAATAACGCTGCTACATATAAGAAATCCGTGCTACATTTCTTACACGATTTTATAAGGATCGGAGCGATGAAGACGTCATCGCTTGCAATGAATATATCTTGGCGCAGACAAAATGCGCCATGGCGTAAAGGCAAGGGTCCTCAAAGGTTTTGTCCAAAGGAGCTGATTTTGGCCCCCGATTTGATTCATAATCCTCCTCGAGACCTTAATTATTTTTTTCTTTGTACCAAGGAAATTACATATGCTCATGTTGTAACCGGAGCTAGGAGGATCACACGTTATTATATTTAGACTTTTATTTTTAGCTAGTTCCTTTCCCGTTTGCCTTAGGAGACTTTTAGGGACTTGTGATTGTTGTATTGATGATTTTTGTATATGCATTATGTTATGTGTATATATTTCGAGTGGGAGTGTTCACAAGTTTTAGTAATCGTATGATGAACACATAGTGATGATTGTATTGGTATTGGTTTTAGATAAGAAAATCTAGATGATGATGGGGAACTTAGTGAACTGTTGATTTTAGAATTCTTTTTTGAAACTATATACCAGTATAATCGAGATGCATGAATATGATTGCATTTGTTGCATACAAATAGACTTTAAACACGTGCTAAATGTTATACTCAGATACTATGGCAACGGCACCTAAGAATATTGTTGCTGAGCTCAACAAGGGTGAGAAATTGAATGGCAAAAATTATGAAATCTGGAGTATGAAAATCCAGTATGTGCTTGAAGAACTAGAGGCACTGGAAGCTCTTAACCCGACCATGACAGAGCCAGAGGATGGTAATACTGCACAACACAGAAGAGACAAAGAAGCCTCCGCTGCCCGGAAGAAAAAGAACTCAACTGCTCGCATTATGTTGTTGAGTAGTATGGATAATGACATCATGAGGGAGTTCAGGCAGCATGAAAATGCTAAAGACATGTGGGATGCATTGAAGGCTAGATTTGGTCGGACTTCTGTCACCAAGCCGAGGCGGCTTACAATCAGGTTCGACACTTATAAGATGCCACATGAGCAGAATATAAAGCAACATTTGAGGAAGATGTCGAACATGATTAGTGAGCTAAAGGATGCTGGACATGTATTGTCCGATGAACAACAAGTGCAGGCTGTAATTCGCTCTTTGCCTCACAATTGGGAACACATGAAGGTGAACCCGACCCACAATGTGAATGTCACAACCTTTGAGGATGTTGTGCGCCATTTGGAGCTAGAGGAGGATCGTCTTTCGGCGGCTAAGATACAATCCGATGTATATGTTATCGGATCTAGCTCACATGGAGCTTCGGGCTTCAAGCGCAAGCACCCTGGAAAGTTCAAGAAGTGGACAGGCAAAAGAGTTGAACCATCCGGCAAGAAACCAAAGTTTGAGAAGCATGGAAAAGGGAATCGTCCCATGAAGAAGAACATTTCGAGGATGAAATGTTACAAGCGTGGCAAGAAGGGTCACTTCGCTCGCGATCGTGGTGAGCCGAAAAAGGTAGAAACCCTTAACACACTTAAAAGTGTTTGTTATGTATCAAGTTCTGTATTTTTAACTGAATCCCATCCTTTGTGGACAGTAGATTCGGGAGCCACGGACCATGTAGCCGGAGATCGAAATACGTTTGTGGAATTTCGACGAATTCCAAGTGGAGTGAGATGGATTTATGTAGGAAACAATTCCAGAGTAGAAGTAAAAGGAATTGGCACTTGCCAACTTATCATGCGTGGTGGACGTACTTTATTTCTACATGATGTTCAGTACGCTCCGGAGATTCGTCGAAATCTTGTCTCTGTGTTGGTATTAGTCAAACTTGGTTTTAGTATGAATTTTCACAATAATTGTGTGGATTTGTTTTTAGGAACAACTTTTTATGGTTCCGGTTATTTCACGGATGGCTTTGTTGTATTGGATATTGAACATGCTAGTGTGAATGTATGTTATTCCCTGTTTGCATCTTCTAGTTCTAATGAGAATGATGTGAATACATGGCATGCTAGACTTGGTCATATTGGCCAACAAAGAATGAATAGATTAGCCAAAGATGGCTTATTAGGCAATATTGAGAAAGTTGAATTGCCTACCCGTGAGCATTGCCTAATGGGAAAAACAACTAGAAAGCCATTTGGAAAAGGGACAAGAGCTGAATTTCCATTGCAATTAATTCATACCGACATCCGTGGTCCGATGAATGTTAGGGCAAGGCATGATGCTGTTTATTTCATCACATTTATTGATGATTATACTCGATATGGATATGTCTATCTAATATCTCATAAATCAGAAGCATTTAGTTGCTTCAAGAAATTTATGACCTTAGTAGAAAATCGCTTAGATAAGAAAATAAAAACTTTGAGATCCGATCGAGGTCGAGAATATTTATCCGATGAGTTCAGAAATCTATGTGATGAAAAGGGAATAGATAGACAGTTATCTATTCCATATACTCCGCAACAAAATGGTGTTGCCGAAAGACGAAACAGAACCCTACTTGAAATGGTTAGGTCCATGATGGCACAAGCTAATTTACCAATTGCCTTTTGGGGCGATGCTTTATTAATCTGCTGCCTATGTACTTAACCGAGTGCCTTCCAAATCGCTCACTTCTACCCCATATGAATTGTGGACGGGTTGAAAGCCCGATTTAAGCTTTCTCAAACCTTGGGGTTGTGCTGCCTATACTCATGAGTCCTCACATAAATATGGAAAATTAGAACCAAGAGGCAAAAAGAGTATCTTTATAAGGTACTCAGAACACTCAAAAGGATATGTGTTCATAGGTGAGCAAGAAAGTGGAAATGTGACTGAATTTGAATCACGAGATGTCACATTCTTAGAGAATGAATTTCCAAGAAAGGGCGAAATAGGTGAAGATTATTCCCTATTTGAGACATTGGATCAAGATAATGAGACCGTTGGAAATAATGATCCAAGTGGAAGCAATGTGAGAGGTGGGGAGTTGAATACAAATCAATCTCCATTGCAACCACTTGATGAATCAATGCCATTATCCGGTCCGAGTGGGAGCATATTGGAGGACGAAGTGCCATTGGTACAATCTTCTCCACGACGAACCGGTCGCAAAAGCATTCCTCGACGACGCTTTGAAATTGAAGGGGAAGCTTTCATGATCGCTCCATTGGATGAAGATGAGCCAAGAAATGTGAATGAGGCTCTATCTTGCCCCGATAAGAAAAAATGGATGAAAGCAATGAAAGAAGAAATGGAGTCAATGAAAACAAACCAAGTTTGGGAACTGGTTGATCTTCCGAAAGGACGCAAAGCCATTGGGAACAAATGGGTTCTCAAAATAAAGCGCAAGGCTGATGGCTCAATTGAGAAATATAAGGCACGCCTTGTGGCGAAAGGATATAACCAACAGGAATGAATTGACTATGAAGATACTTTTTCTCCCGTGGTAAGATTTACCTCGATTCGCCTCATTCTAGCAATAGTGGTTAGTTTGGATCTTGAATTACATCAGATGGATGTAAAGACCGCTTTTCTCAATGGAGAATTAGATGAAGAGATTTACATGGAACAACCCGTTGGGTTTGTTAAAAAGGGCCAAGAACAAAAGGTATGTCGACTTTTGAGATCGATATATGGCCTTAAGCAGTCTTCAAGACAATGGTATATACGCTTCAATAATGCCATAGTGGCATATGATTTTGAAATAATTAATGAAGATAATTGCGTCTATATCAAAAGGTCCAAAGGTCACTTTGTAATTTTATCATTATATGTTGATGATATATTGATTGCTGAAAATAATATGGAGTTTGTGAAGACAATCAAAAGTTGGCTATCTTCTAATTTTGAAATGAAAGATATTGGTGAAGCTACATACATTCTCGGAGTTAAGATTTCGAGAGATCGTTCGAAAAGGTCATTGTCTCTTTCGCAAGAGACGTACGTCAATAAAATTCTCGAACAATTTTGTATGCAAGATTGCAAATCCATTGATACTCCTATTGCGAAAAGTAATGGGTTGAGCCGAAGAATGTGTCCTAAGACTCCACAAGAGCAAGAACGTATGAAAAATGTTCCATATGCCGGTGTTATTGGAAGTCTCATGTACGCCATGATGTGTACAAGACCCGATATTTGTTATGCAGTTGGATTGGTCAAGAGATACCAATCCAATTCAGGTCAAGCACATTGGATTGCCGTTAAGAGAATTTTGAGGTATCCGAAAGGAACTGCCGATTACTCGCTAACTTATCAAAGAAGTGATCCGCACCTAGAGGGCTACACTGATGTTGATTGGGGAGGAGATTTGGATGAGAGAAAATCCACTTCTGGAAATGTATTCTTATTGAATAATGGCGCCATATCGTAGAGCAAGAAGAAACAACAATGTATAGCCTTATCCACCATGGAAGCCGAGTTCGTGGCATTATCGGCGGCAAGACAAGAAGGTGTTTGGCTTAGAAGATTTATGGATCACTTGGGTATTACAGGAGATGCTGCAAAACCCGTGAAGGTTTATTGTGATAGTCAAGCAGCAATGGCTTATACTAAGGATCCTAAGTTTCATAATAAGACCAAACACATAGACATTAAGTATAACTATGTCAAGGACATGGAAGCACGAAAGGAAGTGAACCTACAGTATATATCTACGCATAGAATGTTAGCAGATCCCCCGACAAAGCCAATTCCTAGAGATGCTTTCTTTGGTCATATAAAGACTCTAGGAATGCGTAGAGGTTAATGTATTGAATATTTGTAATTTTTCCCTAAACGTCAATAATTGATGATGTTGTTTATCAATATTAAAAGTCTATAAGTTTATTTGATATTCATGCATGTTAATGCTTGGTGCACTATATGTTAAAAAGGTATGTCGGACAGATGAGAGGTTAGCCCACTCACACGGGTAACCGCCTCTATTTATTATGTAGTGAATAGAGATGAGGTAATTTTAAGCTTATTATCTATGTGATAATTGAGAGCTCAAGCTTAAAATACTAATACCGCCTTAACATGATGTTAAGATGAGGACTTATTACTTACAATGTCCGAAAGTGAAATAACCCACATATTTCGCTTTATCTGTCTTAAACGCCGGATGAGAGTTCTGATGAAAACTCGTGGCTGGAGTTGTTACGTGAACTTAAGTTAAACATTGAGTGTGTCAAGATGATCATCCATACGGTATTAAAATAGAAAGACATACGCTCCATAGGGAAGGAGAACATACCGTAATACGTATTTCATATTACATATGCACTATCGACCAATGAGAGTAGGCAAGAGTTTTGATCTCAACTTCTCTATGCCGTGTGAGACTCTCGAGGATAAAATTCCTCATTTTTGTACCCTCATGACTCTTCGTTATTCTCAAGGTCTCTATTTAGTGTTTGCTATCTTAGGGTGTTGCCTATGGTCATGAAATTGATTCGATCTAAAGGGACATTTCTAGAAAAGCGAGCTGAACCGAGATTGAGAGATCTAATGAATGAGGAAGATTGATTTGGAGTTTTAAGTCACATTATGAATTATATTCACGGACCGGTCAATTATGATTATTTGGTGTGATCATAATTGTGAATACAATATGTCAATTTTAAAATGAGATCTAGTGAGAAATTTATATGTGATCGATCGATCTAGGGTACAACATACAATTCATTTCTTTTTATGTCCAATTTTAGAGCTGTCATATACTCCCCACGGATATATGACAACGAGCTCTCAGTGTATGCTGGTCGCACGGATTATTTGCCAATATGAACTTTGCGAAGATAAAAAGTTAAGTTATTAGTCCTCCGTGGACAAATAGGAGTTGTTTGCCCTACATGGGCGAGTGGGAGATATTAGATTAAATATATTAAAGTGGGGTCTACAGGAGATACGGTGTGCGCCCATGCGGGCAACCACACCCCAATGAGCAAGTATATGCTCAAACGTGAAAAGTCACGTTGGTTGGTTTTACGTCAATAATCGACGTGGTCTCCATCGTTCTCCAAAGTTACTTCATTCTGTCATTTCAAGAAAATAAAAAAAACACAGAACGCTCCTCCCATCGTTGATTGTCGTTTGACAGAGAAAAACTCCGAGATCGCAAAGGGCATCTAATCGGTGATCAATAAGGTATGTCCTCGTGATGTATCTTCGTCGATCGGTGAATCCGGTGATCTATTGGGCATGTTTCCGCTGTTTGTTGAGTATGTATTAGATCGGATTTAGTATCCTACATGAATCGTCTCTGGCACTAGGAATTGCCAGTGGGATGTGGATTCTAACTTCTAAGCTTAAACTAGTAGTGTGATGACCATTTTGGGAGCTAGGAGACTGAATTTTGCATCATGGAATATTCAGTCAACAATCCGCCCGTTGGTTATCCTTCATCTACGATGTTATTGATATTTTCTTCCTAGGAATATTTGAGGTGGCTGCCCTTGGTTATCCTTTTATCGATTTGACAATAAAACCGGCTATTTTCATGAAACAATTACATGTAGTTCTCCGGCAAGATATTATCCGTATTTTGTTCCATTTCCGGATCCATTTGTGTTGGGTAGTGATACACGGCGGGTGGACACGATCGAGGAGGGACATGGAGATGGTGAAACATGTGTTCGGGAATGAGTTTTTTTCTTGAGGTTTGCTGCATCCCATTCATTTCCGGATCGTTTCCTCGACATTGTGACTGTAAGTAAGGAATGGCTTGAGGTGATTGTGTATGGTGTTGTCCGGTGGCAGCGGTGGTCAGCGACAACGGTGATCGGAGACTCTGGTTGTTGTTAGCAGCGATACTCAGCAATGGAATGGAACGAGCAGTGATGAAGCCTAAGTTAATTATGGGTTATTTTAGTTGAGGCCAAAGTTTTAGTAATCAGATTATTGAGCTTTCCTAATCTGGTTATTATGCTTGATAATCGGATTAAACTTAGCCTAATGACTATCAATTTCAATGCTGTCGTTGGGTAACATGGGAGTTTCGAGGTCCCATTCCCACATAATGTCTCTTACAAGTTACAATCATATCCGAAATATGATGCATAGTATCTTTACCATTTGCATTTCACCTGGTCAACTCCTACAATAGGAGGTCGGAGCAAACTTCTCTTGGCTTCAAGCGCCAAATTCAAAACAATGTCTCCACAAAGCCATTGCGAAAATGCCACCATGCCCACAAAAATCACAAATTAGTATACCTATGACAAATTTACCTTCCATTAGTTTCCGTTAAATTTTACGGTTAAATTGCTGAGATGTCGGGTGCAACAGTTTGGGGTTTTACTTTCCATTTGTAATTTGGTAACAAATATATTAATTCAGGTTTTTTTTTTGTAGTGTTAATCCAATTGAATGGAAACTAATGGAGAGTGAATTTGTCATCACATTGAAATTTTTGGTAGTGAATTATTTAGGGTAAACTTGTCACGGTGTATCGGATTGAGATTTTTCAAATAAAAAAATACACAAAAAAGGGTTAAGATTTGGACCGTCATTACATTACAGTAGGCTAATTGGATATTAGTGACTTGAGATAGCAAATTCAAGTTCTCGAGTATAAACACTTAGAACTCACGGGGTTAGCCGATATGCGCTTTTGAGAATGCTTATCGGATCTATGACCGGGTGAATAGTGCGATCAAGTCTTACAACTCTTAGTTTAAGTAGTCAAGTCCTGTAACTCTTAATGTATGCAATCAAGTCCTGTAACTCTTAATGTATGCAATCAAGTCCTGTAACTTTAGTATATTGTCCAATGTAATCCTCCGTTGACTGGAGACCTTAAATTTTGTTCAAATTGATGACTAGGTCTATGTATATTTTTTGTCTTAAAAAGTTGGCATTGTCACACCTCGACTCTCAAGCTCCCGATATCCCTACCTTACTAGCCTCAGGTCATGAATGATAGTGTCCCAAGTAAGCTATCGACCTACGAAATTACGGCGCATGCAAAATATACAATTCTCCCAAATAATCAAAATCAGCGGGATAGAATAGTAGGAAAATCATCACACTCAATTCACAAAAGACAATTTCAATCACATGCAAGCTTACCCTCCAAGCCCCACATAATGCGATGCAGACTCTACTCAATAGTCAAACCATCCAAACTAATTCAATCCATTGGCAAAGCATCACAGCACTTGCATGCACATGACACTACACATAGTCCATTTATTATCATAATCAACCCGTAAGTCCAGCACACTAGTTAGTTAGTGCTCTCCCGGTAGGACCGGACATCGTCCCTTACTTCCGGCGACGACTTATGATAGTCCATGTGACTCTACTCGACCAACCATAAGACAATAATTATTGACACGACACGGAGCTAACAGGAATCCTTAAAGGTTTCGATCCATCACAAGTTGCGACCGGCAAACGAACAACCAGAAGATAATGGGTGACGCGCATCCAGCAACTAGAAGACAATGATTGCCAGGACCGATTGACCGGAAGATAATGATCGTCGGAATTATCCCATCATGTGAGCACTCAAGCACTTTGACAACCAGCCAGTTCATTTCTTTGAATTAGGTCGAATGTTCACGCTCACATGTTCAAATACTTGGCCCAAGGCCGTTTTCATGTAAAACCATGCAATTTAATCTCATACGTGATCACATAAATGTGCAATTATATTGATTGACAACTCAAGCAATTTGGGGCGATTAACCTCTAATTGGACCCCCACGGCAATCAACAATCAATCCGGCATTCACAACCAACACTTCATAAATCAATTAGTCAATTGCACCCAGTCAATTATTAATTCCAATTCCAATTCCAATTGCGCACTCGTCTCTGACCTATCGCTCGCTTGCGATCAACTAATACAATCACTCAAATCAATCAATTCTACTCACCAATTAGCCACAGACAACCTAACTAATTGACTAATCTAACTAATTACGATCATTTAGCCTAAACCACGTTTCTATCTAGCCCAACCGTAATTAATCTACCTAAACATCCTAATTATCTAATTAATCTAAATTCGAACGCAATTAGTGTCCTAACCAAGAGTTAGGGGCTAACTCACAATTAAAAATAGCTCGGGCGGTCTCCACTCGAGCAGTGGCGACACAAACTTGGCCTGGCCCGCAACAACGATTATTGGCTACTCGCGGCCTAAATCGAGCTTCGGGCTCCAACTCGGTCCGCGATAGCTTGAAAGACTTGGTGACACCTCGGGACGGTAACACGGGGCTCGGGACGGTGGCCGATGGTCGAAGTTGGCCGAAACAAGGACCGGACAGAGAAAAACAAGGAAAACCGGGGCTGTTTTGGGGTGGTTCGGGTGGTGTAAGGGCTGGGAAAGGTTCGGCCGGGGTCGAGGGTCTTCGGGGTAGCCGGAGGTGGCGTTGGTGGTGGCGGCGGATGGCCGAAGGCGGCACAACAGCAGCTCGGCCAAAACAGGGTAGCTTAACCCGAAACAAGGGATGTCCGGTCGGGACTCAATCCGAGCTCTACGAGCGGTGACCGGCTTCCGGTGACCTTGGGGATGGTGGGGGGTCGATGGTGGTTGCTCGAGTGGCCGGCAACCGGCGGATCTAGGCGGAGACGACCGGAACAGAGGCGGTGGCTAGGTGACGTAGAAATAGGGCAGACGGGTTTCAAGTCTGTTCCGGGTCGTTTCTAGGTCTTGTGACAGTGAACGACGGCTAGGATGGTGGCATTAAGGTGGCGTAACGACGGTGGAGGCCTAAGGTGGTGACCGTTGGTAGCTGAAGGCGTCGGCGAGGGCGGCCGGAGATCGAGCGGCCCACGAACGCAAAACAAAGCAAGGGTTTTTCCGGGTCTGTTCTCGGGTTTCGCGGTGGCGCGAGCGGCTATCGGACGGAGGCGAGCTAAGGTACGACAACGTGGAGCCGAGGTGGTGGTGGCCGGAGGCGATGGTTGCGCGAAAAAGGTTGAAGGAGAAGAAGAGGAGGCTCGGTGTGTAGAGGGGAGGGCGGTCTCGCACGGTACAAGGGAGGGAAAAGGGGTAGATGGGAGAGAGAGAGGAGGGAGGAGAGAGAGTGGGTTGACTGACTTTGACTGGTAGGTAGGCTGAAGATTTGACCGATATGGGGCCCTCGGGTCTCTTCAGATTTAAATGTTTTCGTCCCACATAGGGGTGTGTATGGTCCGGGCCGGCCTGATCTCGGTATGGAACCGGGGACCGGACTAGTAGTCTCGGTCCCCAAATTTTCGGAACCAAGGACATGACCAAGATCGGATCGGACCAGGACCGGCGGTTAGGTCCGGTCCCGGCCTAGTGGGACCGCTAAAATATAACCCTTGAAATATAATATGCTTCGATTGTATGTTAATTTACAATCTATACCCCCGGTTGAATAAAAAACCACGCTGGTCCGGTTTGCTCACCTTATAATGAAAGCGTGTCTTCACATAATGGTAGGTTTAATAATGACATTAGTCTAATTGCTAACACAATAGAGATATATAAAGGACATAATTGAAAAAACTTAGCTAGCGAAGACATACTAACAATGATGTTGTTTACTAAACGAATTCCACATCCAAGCAACGTGCAAAAACAAAATACAGGATTACTCATTGAAATAAACAACCAAAACACATGAACATGAAGAAATTGCTACCATTATATTAAATGAACCGATTGAATCATTTCTTTCTAGAAAGAACATGCTAGCGTATATTCACCACACAATGCCTTGGAAAAGACCATAATAAATAGGATATACCGCATTCATAACATTGATGCTGTCCGAGTTTAAAAAATGTACAGCCTAAAAATAGAAATAGCTCTAGAAATGAACATTGAAAACAAATGAAACCTTCATTTTTTTAATTATATATATTATGGGTGGTTCAATACGGGCGGTCCGGGCCGGTCCCATCCACCTGGAACCAAGGACCGGACCGCCCGGCCACCGGTCCCATTTATTGAGACCGAGGACCGGACCACCCCACTCAAGGACCGGACCAACCCTCCCGATCCGGTCCGGTTCTGGGCTAGTCCGGGCCGGTCCGGTTCAGTTTGCTCACTCCTAGTCCCACATGCATAATATCCAAGAGCGCTTGCGTAATTTGATAAATCGGGACCGATCGGATTTTTAACTCAACCAATTGGGAATAAAATTTGAATTTTCACGCGCTAGGTTCGGTCCAAAAAAGTCTTAGGCGTGAGGATTAGAAATCCTAAGTCGCGGTGACCACGATTTCGAGACCCAATCGAAATCGAACAACAAATCGGGACTCATCCAAATTCGTCACTTAATTCCTTACAATCCAAAATTTGCACCGACTAAAATTCAATTTTCTTCCTTTTATTGAATTCGGACAAATTACAAAATTTGAATTTCTCGGGCGTCACAGGCATGACACATTACTTAGGCAAAGGTGAGTGCTAACATGTAGTCAATAACAATCTACATAATTGTTTAATTGTGGTAGGACAAACAAGTTGATAAAGCAACACGCCCTGGAAGTTAAGGAAGGATAAGAACAAGACGTCGTCAATTTGATCGGAATCTCCTATCTTTAGTGACTAGAGAACTACATCGAACCCTACACTAATATGGACTTGATTAAACAAATCACGATTTATAGGACTTGATTAAACAAAAAAATCAATCCGATTTAATTCGCGTTGACCTATCTGATCAAACCCGCCCGTTTGCCTTATATGCTTGTTGTTCAAGGATAGGAGATTCGTTGAGATTCACCCTAAATTTCCTTTTTCTCCCTTCCTTGCACATTTATCCCTGCCAAACCCTCACTGTGGGAAGAAGCAGCAGCTTGTCCAACCTCCAAGCGCCGTCTTCCTTCTTAAGGTGCTACTTTTACTTCTTGCTAACAGCTTAACATTGCATGTTGATGCCCTCCTCCTCCTCCTTCCTTCTTTTTGCTCATTTTAGAAAAGAATTAAAAGCCAGCGACTTTAGAGCCTGATCACGAAGAACTCGACTAAAGAGACAATTTGCGGCTGTTGTAATTGTAGACAAGGGGATGAATGATGGGTTGGATTTCATATTGATAAGAGTTGAATGTCTAGTCTAAAGAAATGGAGTAATTCCGAACTTGTGTGGTGGATCGAAGATGTACATTTTAGCTCAATCGATTGCATGTGTTGTTCATTGATGTATGATGGCGCTTTTCGTGCTCTATATAGACCAGTTCAAGCTTATGGATGAAACTTTGCTAGCAAATCTGAGTATTCGGAAGCCAAATGAAGAACACGACACGGATGCGGTAGTTTACAACTGGGACGATCTTCCTAAGGTGATTCTTGAACACATCCTATCTTTTGTTCCATTGAAGGATGCTGTCAGGACGTGCGTGCTGTCGAAAAAGTGGCGATACCTCTGGACTGCATATCCTAGTCTTGCACTTCACGAGCGGAACGTTTCCAGGAGGGAGCATTTTGCCAACTTCATGGAAGGAGTACTTCTTCAAGGCTCCTCTCGCCTAAAACGGTTCCACCTCTCTCGTGATCTTTTGGGAGACGCATCTCGTGTTAATCTATGGATACCGCCGCCGTGAAGCGGGATGTCGAAGAGTTCTGTGTCTACCTTTCAGATTTTCCAGGAAATTTCGCCTTGCCGTGTGGCTTGTTCACTAGTGCAACACTGACTCACTTGAAATTATTCATCAAGGTGGCATTGAAACTACCTTCTCTAATTCGCCTTCCGAATCTCAAACTCCTGCTTCTCGTGAGCATCATGTTTGTGGACGAGGGCTCAACGGAGCAGCTGTTATCCAGCCCGGCGCTTGAGGAGTTGACCATTGTCAACTGTACTTGGGCTAATCTCGAGACACTGACTATTCACACTCCCATGCTGAAGATCTTGACCATACTCGACAAGGATTTGGATCGTTCATGGATTCAAGCACATAGCTGTCGAGTTTCGATACTTGGAAATAATCTCAAAAGGATGCATTTCAGGAGTCGATTCTTGAATGATTATCAAGTCCCAAAGTCATGCTCACTACTGGAGGCGTGCATCAATGTCCCTGGCTGTCATCCGCTTAGGACTGGACAAGTTGCATCCCGTCTAAATGAGATGCTGGAAGCAATGTGTTCTGCCAAAACATTGAAACTGTCGAGCAAGGCCGTCGATGTAGGTATCTCTGCTTGCCTGGCGAAATCCAGAAGTTCTATCTCTCCTCATTTGTTGTTTGATCTCTTGCCCGATTCCTGGAGATTATTCTTACTAGCAAGCATGTCTGTTTTGCCTTCTTTGCAGATTCTAAGTAGTGCAGATGATATCCGCTCGAACCTGCCCATCTTTCCTAATCTGAAGTTATTGGACTTCGGGCGTTTGCACTTGAAACATCAAGCAATTACTAACTTGCTGCATAATTCCCCGAATCTGGAAACGCTTAAATTTAGAGAGGTAACTGGGTTTCGATTTAAAAAAAGAACTTCTTGCTGCCTTCTGCAGTCGAAAAGCATGATGTCTAAGCCGTGCCTCTCTCATTTTGATAATCAGGGCATCGAACTATATCCCAGTGGCGCGATATTCGATCCCGCACCTCGATGTTTCGGCTCGCATCTTAGGCGGATTGAATGGCGTAATGTTATCCTGCACGAGGAGGAGCTGGTTCGCGTGTTGGAATTGTTACTGAAGCATGCGGTGGTCCTGGAAGAACTCATGATATGGCCCCCAAGGGGTTGTAGAGATTACAGGTGGGATACCAAGGAGTGGTTAGAGAAAAAGTTACTAGCGATCCTCTGTGGATCGAAAAGCTTAGAAAGCACCTTTTGCGGACCGAGGTCAACTGGTATAATCTGTAAGTTGCTGTCTTGAAAGTGCACATGTTTTGGTTGTTCCAGGAAGCTGGATTTCTTCTTTGGTCATCATATAAACTCTATAAGCAGAACTATGCAGACGGCTTTGTGCTCATTGTCCTGCCCTTGCGAGTATAGGAAATCATATGTATCATGCATACATACATACATATATATATATATGTGTGTGTGTTTTGCCGTTTTAATTTTTTTCCCTTTTTCTTTCCCTCCCTTGGCAACTACTGGCGTCTGGCGGCCGTTGTGTTCATATGTCCTGCCCTCGTGTTTTTATATATATATAAAGAAAAAGGGAAAAAAATTTAAAACGGCAAAACAAGAAATTTTCCTTTGGCCAGACCATTCTTTAAAACAAAAAGGGCACTTTAGGTCTTTTTTTTTTCTTTTAAACAGAGTTCACTTTGGGCTTTTATTTAAGAAAATCAGAATACTTTAGGCCCTTATTTGAAATTGTTCTTATATTGTCTTACTAAGGCTAAACAAAACAGCCCATAGCTGGAGACAAAACAGAGTCCATAAACCTTGAGGGGGAGACTTGACCAAAAGAAAAAAGTCAATTTTGGGTTGAAAGTTATATACAATAGGTTTTTGCGATCCAATTTGCCAACGAGTTGGCCTTTCTGTAGCAATTTGCTAACTAGATATTAATGAATTGAAATAGCATATTCGAGTTATCTAGGATAAGCACTCTCAACTCCTGGGAAAACCGATCTACACTATTCAAAGTACTTATCAGATCAGATCTATGACTTACTAAATTGTGCAATCAAGTCCTATAACCCTTCATATATGCAAGCAATGCCCGTTCTTAATGTGTGCAATCAAGTCTTTCAACTTTAGTCCACTATAGATGTTGTCCTCCGATGACTCAAGCTAAAAAAAAGGGTCAAATTCATAAATGGACTTATGTATATATTTAGACTTGCGAAATGACATGCCTTTCTACCAAGGAAAAGGTAAGTACTAGCATGTAGTTAATTTGAAAACGGAATTTTATAAAAGGAAATTTTTGCGCAAGGAAAAAGGAATTTTTGATGAGGAAGATATATTCAACTGCAAGAGTTTTCGTATGAGAAAGCTTCAAGGTGGATCTATGGTGCATCCCCGTCGTCCATAATTGTGGTGGATAGTACGTCCCTATTTTCATGTTATATCCAAATATTCACCAAACACGTGATTGGATTTTTCACAATCCGAAGAACAATCCGGAAGATTTCTAATCCTGCCTTATCCTATCATAACCCAATCCATATCTGGACAACCAAACGCACCTAATAATATACAGTATTATTGTAAATCTTCTGGGCGCCGATGGTCTACAGCACAAGCCCAGATTCATAAACTGGGTAGGGATTCATTCCCAAACCCGAAATTTCTGGGTCTGTGACCCGCTTCTTCTCCCGGTGCGCCATGTTGAGTCCATGTCTAATTTGGCATGGCGGACCATTGGCCTACTGATGGTCACTGGACCAGGCCAGGAATTTGAACGGAGGTGGAAGTAGATCAAACAGGGTATTGGGTAGAAGACCGCTCATCTTGAGGTACATTGATTTGATCCGAGGTTTGATTTCGAGGTGGGTTGGACATTTCTTCCAACATAGGGTCACGGATTGAAATCCCTTCGTATCTTCAATCATATCTCCAACATTCTCTTCCCCTCCTTCTCTGTGCTTGCCGCATTTATGCCCGCCAAAACCTCACAAGCGGAGCAGAGCAAAACCACGTAGTCGTCGTCGTCGTCTCGCAGAGTTGTGAAAGGTACCATCTTTTCGGCTCAATCATTCAGTGATCGTTTCGCAGACCCTGTTGTTGTGGAGTTGCGAAAGGTACTGCCTTTTCTCCTAAAAAATTCACTGCACCGCATGATCATGCTCTTTTTTTTTTCTTTTTGACATCCATTTTTCCTCTGGATGAACACACAGAGTAAGTGGGTAACCCAGTTTTGAGCGAAATCTGGCAACTTTATTGCATGATCCCTGAGTGTTCGACTAATTTCATATGTTCATAGGACTACGTGGGAACTGTGTTAGGTAGATTTCTCCAATCCCCAAATGCCAAATTACTCATTAGATTGCGCGAATTTCGTGTTGGTTTTTTGGGTGGGGAATCATGGATGAACATTGCACTAGATTTGAACCATACTTTTAGGTCCTGATTTGAAGGAATACAATTGTTCTCAGGTTGATTTTGTGGCTCACGGTGGCTTTTTGTAGAAAACAGTGGGCTTAGAATTCCTGATTCAGAAACATTTCGCAATGAGAGCATGTGGGTTCCTGTGAGATTGGTCTTGGCCAAAGCAATGACCTGCAACGTGGATATGTTGCCCAGGAAGCTCGGAATTTGACCTGGTAACGCGTTCAAGCTAAGAAACAGTTGTTGCAACTTAGGGAAGGTGCCGAATTCTCTCGGTATGCCACCCGTTAGCTTGTTATCCAAGAGTGACATCAGTTCAAGGTTTTGGCACTGGGCTAAGTTAGGAGGAATGTTTCCTTCAAACTGGTTATATTGGAGTATTGAGTTTTTTCAGGCGGCGTAAACGACCGATTTCTATCGGAATCGTCCCATAGAAACTGTTGTTGCGAAGATCAAGAAAAGCCAGAAAAGAGAGATTGCCCAGATAAGGAGACAGTCTTCCGTGGAGGCTTGCATTTTTTTTTTTTTCCTTTTTGACATCCATTTTTCTTCTGGATGAAGACACAGAGTAAGTGGGTAACCCAGTTTTGAGCGAAATCTGGCAACTTTATAGCATGATCCCTGAGTGTTCGACTAATTTCATATGTTCATAGGACTACTTTTAGGTCCTGATTTGAAGGAATACAATTGTTCTCAGGTTGATTTTGTGGCTCACGGTGGCTTTTTGTAGAAAACAGTGGGCTTAGAATTCCTGATTCAGAAACATTTCGCAATGAGAGCATGATCTTGCTTTTCATCTTGGCTTCTCTTTTTCTCACGAAAATATTTGACCACGAAAGATCGCAATAGCAAACCCTGTGGATGGGTATATCTTTCTTGAGATACTTGTGTAAGTAGACGACTTGTGCGATCATGAGATAACTGGGTTCATAATGTAAGGATTTGGCATGTTGTCCTAGCCTTGGAGTTTTACTCTAACTTGCCCTCCTTTGATTTAAGAAGTACTGTTCTCGACTTACATGTGTTCTGCGGAGGGAGGACCGATAAAGTAATGTCTCATTTCAGAAACTTGTTCATATTTTAAAAACATTATAAGATCTTTATAGTTCCTCGAAAGTGTCTTTCAAGTTGGATGGTGTCATGCAAAAAGTCAGAGCTTTATGGCATTGCCCTTTTGTTGAGTTTTTCTTCTTTGTTTTAAAACATATATAATTTGGTAAAATATTTGCTTTTGGTTATATCCTTGTAAAGTATCCTTATAAACGATTAATGCATTTTTATTAATTTTTTAGTAAAACAATTCTAGAAATGTACCAATTCAGTTCGAAGCAACAAAGAAGCATATCTATTCTATATTCAACGCAATGGGGGTGATCCCATTTTCTATGGACGAATGCAAGCATATTTGTTAATCATTCAAAAGATATTTTCATCATTAATTTTTTCAATCTATGGGCAAATTTGGAAAAGTAGTGTTATTAAGAAAATAAAAGCATAGTTACGCTTCCACATCAAAGTGAAGATAGCACTTAATCCATTTCTGGAAAAATGACACAAATAGTCTATGAACTTTCGCCTAATAAGCAATTTGGTTCTTGAACTTTAGCCCAATGTTCAATGTTATCTCTGATATTAAATTAACGAAATAACTAATTGAACATTTTCGTATAATTCATAGACTACATTTAACATTTATCAAATATCCAGAAATCACATTGAATAAATTAAAAGTTCAGAGACTACATTAAACATGAGACTAAAATTTAGGGATCACATTGAATTAATTAAAATACCGGTGATCATATTGCATATTAAGCCAAAGTTCATGGATCATTTGTATCATTATCCCTTCTTCTTTCTTTTTTATGCCTATTGGTGCTCCAAAAGTGCCCTTTCGAAGTCCCGGAGAGGAAGATGTCTCTTGGGTTGATGTATAGTGCAATTGTCGGATATATTTAGGGGTGATTGGCTCCTGGTTCGATATGATTCCACCCTGGATTGGGAATCGGTCCCTCTGGACCGATTCCTAATCTCTAGAACTAGGGATTGGATCGGAGGTGCCCGGAAAGGTCCGATTCGATTCTCAAGCGATCTAGTGGAACCAATCGCATTTGCTTGAAACACATATTCACATTTTAAATGTGTAGAATGACCCATAATAATTAAGAGAAGGTCTTTAAGAAATAAAATTAAGATAAATAAAGAAACAGTTGGTTCATGTGGGCGGTTCCACTTTTGGAATCGGGAACCGGACTAACAATTACCAATTCCAATTTTATGGGACCGGAACGACGCCCTTAGAATTGGTTAGGTCCGGTCTGGGCGCTTCCCGGTTCGGTTGGTTCTTTTTGCACACCCTTAGATATATTGTGTCATATGGGATTTCCACATTCTCTTTCCGAAGGAGATATCCTTTATTTCACCCAAAAAAAGATGTTGGATTATCAAAAAATTGCAGCGTAAATTGAAGTCAAGTGAAACTATATCTTTTTTATTTTAGAGATTATTCAAATTGGTATTATCAATTAGAAAAATCTATAAAGTAATTTGTGGTTAGATTGGGAGGACCAATAAACTGAAGTATTCAGCCATTACAAAGTTTTTGACCGTCACATATTGCGCACTTACTTTACCGCTAATTTTAGTATGCTCACTTCATTTAACACAAAAGACAAAACTACTTTTAATTTCTTCTATTTTTTTTCATTAACAAGTAAAAAAAGTCAAGTTTGATTCAAATTAATCACTTTGACTGACTGTTTTCACATACATTATAAGTAAAAAGAAAAAGATGTAGGAACCAAAATGAAGAGTGTAGTCCTTACCAAAAAAAAAAAAAAATGAAGAGTGTAGTAGCTATAAATACAAGAATATTTACTTCCATAATCTCATTGTTTTTATGCTATTTTGGCAATAACTCGAGATTTAATCTCATAGAAATGATAAATGTTTTGATTATAAATTCAATTGAATGAATTACACCTTGGCAATATCGAATCAAATTAATATCACAAGCAACAATATCTGAGCTATCAAATCAAATCATCATTGACAATTGAATAGTATATCTTAGGAAAATCTTTTATCCACACCGAATCCAAAATTCAATTCCTCATCAATCGCCCTTACTTTTACTTTTTGTTGAAATTTCTCCTTATTCTTCATTCTTCATTGTTGTTTTTTCCATAACTTAGGCAACAAGCCTTAAAAGTTGAGAAAGAACAAGATATCATCAATTAACACGGATATGGTGCAACGTTTCAGGTGGGCAGACTGGGGAACCGAAGCTTGGGAAATGGAGCATTCCTCGAGTGATAAGCGATGAGGACTCGTATAGGGCAAACACGCGAAGTGCCGCATCGACAAGTTGTCCGGACTCAGCATGATAACTGCTGCTGTGATGCTCTGTGGCATTTGTGGGGCTCATTTCATGATCAATGCTCATGAAGTGCCGAAACTGGTGGTAACACTCCCAGTCATGGTTGCCATTGAACTGTGCAGATGAAAGCGGGAACCAAAGAATCTTTCCCTTATATAGCTATTCATATACAATGTGGTTTTTGTAAAACGCGCCGTCTGCGTGTAGAGTTTTTCTTTCACCCACGAGGTGTTCCTGATCACGACATGTATAGCACATTTGAGCCCAAGGCATGCAACATCTGCAAACAGAGGCGCTTCCTGTGGAAGCAAATCCAACCCGATTGAATTTCTTGCGAGATAAAACCAATTTCCACACCGTCTGCTTGCTAGATGTAAATGTAGCCTTTAACATTAGCGAAAGAGATTGCCGTGTCCCTCCATGAACATTCATTTCGGCAACTTTCCAGACTTCTTTCGCTTCTTAAAAGTTGCGTCCGAGGAAATGAGATTTTATCGTTTGAAATTCTTTTATACGGAATATGGGAAATAATGGCTATTAATTTTAGTCTAGACGATAAAGGTTAAATATACGGATTAGGCGGCCGACGGCCTAGTGCAGTCCCAAAGTTTTATTGTCGAGCACAATCCATGTACCCATAGCTCCTAGCCGAGTCTCAAAGCAGCGAACGCAAGGTAACGCGATTAAACCGAGCTTGATTCAATTGTCTTGTTACCTAAACTGGAGGTTTTTTTTTTTTTTGGTTCTTATCTTTTTAGATTCGTAGACATAACCGACAAGGGGTGATTCCATAAATAAAGATCCCCATAATCTTGAAAATATCTTATTCATGATTATTTTGGTTTTACTTTGAAATGTAGTGATATTATGAGAATTTGGTGAATATTTGATTGGTGTTTCGTTTGTGTTGATTTGGGCTATCTTAAAGGCAAAAACAACCTCCAAAATTTTCCTTGCATGGTAGATTAGAGTGCATACTTAGGATTATATATACATATATATTAGAATTTCAGGTTTAGGATGACGTAGGATTTGAGAAGGAATTATCGAATCTTGAATAGGATTTAACTTTGCTTATTCATATGCTAGGATAGTTCAACGAAAAAAGTCACAAAGAATGATATATAAGATAAAAATTACAAATAACATAAGCATATCATATAAAACAGGTCATGCCAAGTCACGTGACATCTCGTTTAGGTACGTCACGTCATCCTGCCACGTCATCTTACCACGTCATTCAACGTCATACACCATCTCATTTATATATGGCATTCCATGCATATGGCACGTCATTCCATGTCGTTTAGTGAATGCGTATTTAGGATTCGCATGAGTTAGATTACATAGCATGTTAGAATAGCCTATGATTTTTGCCTGTCATTAGAAATAGTTTATATTAATTGCATGTCACGTCTCATTAGAATAGAAAGTCTGGACTCTTTCTTTGATAAACCCACCCTATTCGCCCCCTCACCTATAAAATACGCTTTAGAGAAAAAAAAGGAAAAAAAAAAGAGAAAGGGTCTCTCTTTTTCCTTACCCCGTCACACGCGACAGAGAAGAATAGAGAGAAAAATCGTGCGAAGGAGAAGAGGGTTCGGTTTTGCCTCCTGCCTCCGTCGCAGCTCCGTCCTGCTGCTCACCGTCACCGCCGCGCACGGCCAGTCTGCTGCTCAGTCCCGTCACCGTCGTACCTTACTGCGATCAGCCGCTACCGTAGCCTTCACTACCAACTCCCAGGGCCCGCGCTAGCTGTTGCCCTCTTTGCCGTCGCACACCCCACCGTCGGTCCAAGCGTCGCTGGTGGCCCTTAGCTGCGACCGTGAGTCAGCTGTCGTTTGTTTTGGAAGTGAATCGTCCGAACTAGGTAATTTGCCAAGCCCTAATTTGATTTCAATTTTTTTTGTTGCCTAAAATTGATTTATTGATACTAATACTACTTCTCAAGATGTTGAGGCATTATCCTTTTTATGTGTAAAATTCATCATAATCACTAATTTGAGCCAAGAGACTTGGGAATCATTCCGTTCTATTATCTTGATTTTTCATGTTGAGTTTTGGTGAATATTGCATTGTGGGTTTGATATATTTCGTGTTTCTTTCAATTTTTCATGCACTTTCTTGTGTTGAATAAATATAAATTACTGCGCTACATAATAGGATAGATTTGTTTCTTATTCAGAATTGCATGTTTAGGAAGTATTGATCGTTTAGGAAATTTTCCAACTTTGAATAGGATTTAACATAAATTATTGCCTAGCTTCAATGCGATAATCTCGCACTTTATATACTTTTTGTATCTTGAATTTGGAAGAAATTTATTTTAAAAAAAAATTACATGTGCATATTATATAGATTTTGTTGCGCGTCATCGTCCATGTCATAATATATGACATGTCACGTATTTCATGTCATTTAATTATTGCATGTTCAAGTCATTTGATTTGAATTGCATGCCATGTTATAATAGTTTTTACTCGTCATTAGAATTTTAAATAGATGGCATGTCGCAGATGGAAGAAAGACGGATGCAAGAAGCAACGGCGTCAAATCCAGCTCAATCAGCAGATAATTTTGAAATGAAGGCCATCAAAGCCATGGGAGCCACGGAGGAAGGTGATGCAGTTTTTGGCACCGGTGCAGAGGTGAATCTGGACTCACAGGTGCTTCGTGTCTCCAATTGTCTCGACTATCGACCGAGAAAACCAAAATATTTCAACCACGTCCACACTGGATATGAGTGGGATAAGTTCGCTCAAACGTATTACGATCACAATAATCCACCTCCGAAGATTGTGCAAGGTTATAAGTTTAACATCTTTTACCCTGACCTTGTCGACAAGACTGAGGCCCCAACATACGCGATTGAAAAGGATGGGAATAGCACAGAGACGTGTATCATCCGGTTCCACGCCGGGGCCCCATATGAGGACATTGTGAGTCTACTTGATCAGAAAATTACCCTTGATTTGTTCATGAGCCTTTTGGCTGTTATATGATTCACATGTTGCTGGGGTGCTGCAGGGTTTTAGGATTGTTAATAAAGAATGGGAATATTCACACAAGAAGGGATTCAAATGCGCTTTTGAAGGAGGGATTTTCCAGGTTTATTTCATCTTCAGACGTCATCGCTACCGTCGGTGAACAGATTTGTCTTTTGAATCTTCTGTGACACTGGGAATTGCCAGTGGGATATGGATTCTAACTTCTAAGCTTAAACTGGTAGTGTGATGACAATTTTGGGAGGTAGCAGACAGGAATTTTGCATCATGGAATAATCATTCAACAGTCTGGTAATACTCGCTGAACAGCTATTTTAGTTATTAGCTTGTAGTAGTTGTAATTTTTTGTTTCTTTTTTCTAAATTTGTTTTCTTGGCCAAAGCTATTTTAGAATTACGGGTTGGAAATTAAGACAGACATTGTTATTGATATTTGCTTCCTAGGAATATGCAAGGCAGCTGTCCATTGGTTATCGTTTTACCGATTTAACGATAAAACCAGCTATTTTCGTGAAGTAACTACATGTAGTTCCCCGGCAGAACATAATCTATAGTTTGTTCCATTTCTGGATCCATTTGTCTTGGCGGTGATACCCGGTGGACACGGATGAGGAGTGACATGGAGATGGTGAATTGGGGTTTGCTGCATCTCATTAATTTCCACATCATTTCCTCGATATTGTGACTGTTAAGTAAGGAATGGCTTGAGGCGATTGGGGATGGCGTTGTGCGGTGGCGGCGGTTGTCAGCGACAACGTTCGTTGATCGGAAACGCAGGTTGTTGGTAGCATCGATACTCATGAAAACAGAACTAACAGTGGTGAAGCCTAAGTTAATCCTGGGTTGTTTTAGTTCAGGCTAAAGTTTTAGTATTCAGATTATTAAGCTTTAGTAAGCTGGTTATTAGGCTTGAGATAAGGTAAGTCTTGGAATAATGGGCATTGGAAGGAAATTGCAGATGCTTAGTTAACGGGGGCTCATTTTGATTAAATCACGGAACACCACTACGGCCTGAATATCACGACAATGCCCTCCATCGTAGGGGTGAGCATGGGCCGGGTGGGCAAGGTTCGGACCTAGATCCCGAAACAGATCATGTAATAACCGGTTCTCAGTTTTTGGAATTGAGAACCTACCCTGTTTCTCTTGGATCCTATTTTGGAATTGACCTTGATTTTCGGTCCGATTCCCGGTCTACCCGAGAATCTGTTTTCCTTTTGTTTCTTTTTTTTATTTCATTTTTTCCATCAAAATAATGAGTATCGATGAAATGATCCGATTGTGACGACAACGAGAGAGAGAGAGCCGATTGTGGTGACAATGAGAGAGAGCTCGATGAGATGGCCTTCGGAAACACGAAATAGAGAAAGTGAGGTAAGGGTTGCAAGCGAGATAGTTTTTTTTTTTTTCAATATAGAAGTTACAAACCGGTTCTAAAACCGGTCCGGGCGGGTCTTCACCTGGAATCGGAAATCGGATCGGTTTCAACCGGTTCGCAAAAATTGCAATCGGTTTTCGGACCGGTTTGAACATGAATCGATTCCTGACTTTATTTTTCGAGTGGGCCGATTCGGGTACCGGGGTAAACCCGATCCGATTGCACATCCTTACTCCGCCGTAGTTTTGGAGGCCGGCTGCCTCTGCCACCATATGATCGGCCTCATCAAATACATTGATTGATAGGGGTGAGCGGTTCCGGGTTCCGGGTAGGTTCCACCTGGAACCCGGAACCTACCCGCTATTACGAGTTCTTTATTTTTCGGACCCTAGAACCTACCCTCTATACCTTGGAACCCGGAACCTACCCCATTACAGTTTCCGGGTCCGTTTCCAAGGTACCCTAGAACTTGTCAATACAATTCGCTTTGCATCAAAATAGAAAAAAGAGTTCAAAATATCCACTTCGGAGGAAATGCCAAAGCCTATTTAGAACAATTTTCTGAGCATTCAAAAAAAGTCCAACAATCTGGGAATATTTTTGAAAAGATCAACACCACACCCCACATCAGTGCATGACAGGAAAAATCTTTTTCTTGAAAGGCACCCAATATTGAGGACAACAAGCTTGTACCTAGATAATGTTAAAACTTGCAGCAACAGTGCACAAGACTAAATCAATATGATAGGCTAAACTAGCAAACGGAAGCCTCACAGCTATCATCCATTATTGTAAGCGCCACAGCTAGCTTGAAGTTGCATTCCACCCTCCGAGGAAGCCCTCGAAGAGGCATATCTGAATCTGCATCTATCCTGCGAATGAGAGACCATGAAAATCCACCTTCTATTTCCTTAGACTTTAATTCAGCAGAAATCTCCAGTGCTTCAGGCTACCTGATTTGTCCTGATTTTATTCGAACGGCACAGCTAGTACAACAACCTGTCACAGTAGCTCTCAGCAAATTTGTTTGTGTATTTCAACATTCTTATAGCACTAGCAGTAGTAACTCAGATAGTAAAAGTAATGCATGAGACAATAAAAATCCAAAAGCTTCTCGAGCCAGCAAAATAGGCCTCTCTATTTGTCATTTTCAGGTTACCAAAAAGTGGTGACAGAATGGTGAGATCCAAAGGCAGGACTAGTGCATGAGAAGGGCGGTCCATAGCAATTGAGACAACCACATTGATCTAGGAGTCATCGACATTAAACGACATGTTTTGCAAGGACTGATTTTCTCATAACAGCGAACCGACAGCTCTTACCAAGGTTGCAACTTGAAGGTGCATATCATATAGTAGGTGCATGTACACTGCATTCTTTGCCTCACCAAGGGAGCATTCGCTGTGAACCTTTTATACTCTGTTCAACAAGGTTCTTACATTCCTAAAATTGGAAAAATAGAAGACGAATTTCTCATATTTGGTCCATCGGCTCAGTGGATTCTGTGATACTATTGAGACACAAGCTGAAGACCACAATAAGGAAATCATGCGAAAATAGTATATGGACTGTTAGTAGAGTAAAATGCTGGTCGTTCCCACGCTTGTCCTGAACACTAAAAGCAAAATCTGCACCATGCACAATCTATGCACAGTGGACCAACATATTCTCAAATTACAGCACAAACCAATACCGTGCCTGCAAGCGAAAGGAAGGGAGACGTTCTGAGACTCAGCCGTGTGCAGTATATACTGATCCTGCATCCAGATTCAAATGCACCGACATTAGACAAGGAAGAACCGATACCATGATAATAAGCCACTAAATAATGCTCTTTCCTGGCACCTCCCGCGTTTTTTTCCTTTTCTCTTCGATTGTGTTGAGCAATAAGCAGCTGGAAATATAATGTCATGAAGAAATTCGCAGACAAACTCAGTCGAAGTTTTGCAGGTCAGTTTGATCGATTAGAGTGCCATTGAAGCAATTCACAGGATGCATATGTGCTCGCTCTACATTATCTCTGACTGAGATCCTAACGACTTAATCGCTAGAGGCAGAAAGAAAGCATTTGTCCGTCTACATTACCTCTGCGCAGAATTCTCACCTCAGGGACCGAAAACTCGTGAACAACGCCTCGCTGCCGATCGTGGACGGTGACCTTGTGGACCGGTACGGAGGCCGCGTGGCTCCCGCTCCGGCCGCCGGGCCCGGCCGCCGTCTGGAGCTCGCCGAACGTCTTTCCACGGCGACATCTCGCGGCGGCGAGGTGGCGGCTGCTCCCGGCGGGAGAAAGGAGGCGGCGATGGCGGCTGAGCGAGGTGGAGGGAGTGAAGGTTAATGAAATGTCCATCGGAGAGAGCGAGAGCGAGCTTGTGCGCTGCAGAGTGGTGAGGAGGAAGAGATAGCGTGGGGGCCGAAAGTAGGAATTAGGAAATTAGGGTTTTAAAAAAGCCGGTTCCGGTTCCGGTTCCGGTTCGGTTCCATATGGAACCGAGAACCGGAACCGGAACCGGCGGTTCTTCAAAATGCAGAACCGAAAACCGGATCCTCGCGTCTCAGAACCGGGAACCGAACCGGAACCGGCGGTTCGGTTCTCCGGTTCTCGGTTTTACCCTGGAACCATGCTCACCCCTATTGATTGATCACGACTTGCGTCGGTACATACAAAAGAAAACCCTAGCGCAGGATAGATGGATGGATTACCGCACCCTTGTGATGTTAGAATCCTCAGGTTCTCGTCGATGTCATGGGCGCTGCAACTCTGCTCCTCCGCCAGCGGAGCTGTCGGTGGCGATGGAGTTTTGCGTCGGCCATTGAGCGTCGGGGAGGCTTAGCCTTAGAGGTGATGCCGACTCAGTGATATTTCAATTCCTTTTTCTTTTTCTTTTTTTTTTTTTTTTTTGCTGGGGTTGTTGTGGGGGGGATCACCTCTGTGGTGAATAGTTTTATCTTATGGGATGCTATTCTGAGGAAATAAATGATTAAAAATTCTTAAAAGTTCATTAATTATTGAAAGATCATATTGCACTTTCGCGAATCCTACTTCTACGAATATAATGTTCAGTCCAGTTAACAGTACTACTTATATGGCATCACGAATGATATAATTTGAGCAAATGTTCGAGTTAATATCACGAAAAAAACCTACATTGATACAATTGTGTTAAATTTATCCTAAATTATTATTTTTTTACCACAAAAATTTTTAAATTGATACACCTATGATAGATTTATCCTAAATTATTTTTTTGACCATAAAAAATGTCCAAACCGGTACTTCTGTGATAAACTTACCCCAAATTGATACACATGTGACAAATTTACTCTTTGTTAGTTTTAGTAAATTTTTATCATTAAATTGTTGAGTTAGATAACACGTGACAGTTCATGGATATATCATTTTGGAATTTTTACCCTCTGTTCATCACGGGTGTATTAGTTTGGAATTTTTCGTGGTAACTCAATTTAAGGAAAACTAACGGAGGGTAAATTTGTTATTGACGTATTTGCTTAAAGTAAATTTATAATAGGCGTACCGTTTTGAGGTTTTTCATGATCAAAAAGATAATTTTGAGATATATTTATCGGAGGTATGTCGGGTTTAGGATTTTTTAGGTCAATTTGCCATAGGTGTACCGCTCTAAAATTTTTTGTGAAAGTAATGCCAAAAATTTATAGTAAGAAATCAATTCATCAATGGATTTAATTCAAATAAAGAGTCTCTTGCGACATACTATTCTTTCCAATCTCGAGTCTCAACTATCCATCCATTCCCATCCCATCCCATACACTCTTCATTACCAGACTGTTAAATGAATATGCCACGATGCATAGCTCCCGAAATGGTCACCACACTACTAGTTTACGCTTAGAAGTTAGAATACACATTCCACTGGCAATTCCCAGTGTCAGAGAACATTTAAAAAAAAAAAAAGTAGTAAGTGTTCGAGTATGGTTTCCATAGGAAAGGAAAATCTGTTCATCGACAGTAGCGTTGACGTTTGAAGTTGAAATAAATATGCAAAATTCCTCTTTCAAACGTGCATTTGAATCCCCTCTTGTGTGAATATTCCCATTCTTTATTCACGATCCTAAAAGCCTGCAGTACACCAGCAGCATGTGAATCACATAACGGCAAAAAGGTTTTACGAACGAATAAAGGTGACCTTCTGATCAAGTAGACTCACAGTGTCCTCATATGGGGGCCCAGTGTGGAACCGGATGATGCACGTCTCTGTGCTATTCCCATCCTTTCCAATCGCGTATGTCGGGGCCTTAGCTTTGTCGACGAGGTCAGGGTAAAAGATGTTGAACTTGTACCCTTGCACCATCTTTGGAGGGGGATTATCGTGATCGTAATGTGTTTGATTGTACTTATTCCACTCGTATCCAGTGTGGACACGGTTAAAATATTTTGGTTTTCTCGGTCGATACTTATCATGCCACCAATAAACCTGCATCGCCATGGATAAATTCAATGATCAGGTTATCCGGAAAAAGTATGACACAAATAAGTCAAAACCAGTCAAGAAAATTGGAGGCATGAAGCACCTGTGAGTCCAGATTCACCTCCGCACCAGTGCCAAAAGCTGCATCACCTTCCTTCTTGGCTCCCATGGCTTTGATGGCCTTCATTTCAAAATTACCTCCCGATGGAGCTGGCTTCGACGCCATTACTTCTTGCATCTGTCTTTGTTGTTCTTCTAGTACATCCACTCTTTTCCGTTCCTAAGAATATAGACCAGAAACCTCTGGTTAGATGAACACCCTCAACTCACTCTCCACTAAGTAGTCTGCAGGGAGCAAAGGAAGATACCAATGCAGCCCTGTCCCCTTCAGGGTCAGCGGCCCCTTCAGTTTCATTACCATGTAGCAGTTGCGGAGAAAATGATCCAGCCTCCTCTTCTGACTGCAACATCTCTTCTTTAGGTAAGGGTTCTGGGGACATTTATCCTTCATCTAAACATCAAAACCATGGAAATGGTAACTTAACACCCAGTCTGAACTGAAACGGGACACTACTTTGAGGTAACGTCCTTGCACTGCTCAAAGGCCAAACAACCATGCTAAGTGTCAATGATCGCATAGAGCTCATATAGCACTTCCATGACTAGGATAGATACCAAAATCAAGGACGCTGAGAGGCGAGTTATATAATGACTATTAGACACTAAACGAAAGTGGCTAAGCCATTCGCGTGAAAATAAAATGAATATAAAAAGAAGCATATTACCTTCCAGTACTGAACATGTGTCGGCGTGTCCATGTCCAAATCAAGACGCATTTTGAGGTCACCACGAAGCTCTTCCATTTCTTTCACTGTTAAGCCCTGAATCAAAAGCAGGGACGAGGATAGCTAAGCTAACATCATAATAAGCCTCACCAAATTCAACTTTTCAAAAATTTATTTTGAATACTTTATCAGGATAACAAACAACAAAACGAGTTCTCATTTCACACATTTCTTTGGAGACACCTACAGGGATACTTATACACCATGGTTTTACAATAAATTCACTCCATAGCCAATTAAAGCACAGTTTTTATGGCCAACAGTTTATGATCCACCTCCTATCCACCTCTGAAGTCGAGTATCAAACTGCTGAATCAAATCCCAAAGGGAAAAAGATGCACTTCCAAAGCAGCTTAATTGTCTGGTTGAAATAAAATACAATATTTAGAGCTTGTTTGAGGAGCTTTTATCCAGACTGTTTTGTGGCTTAGGACTTTCAAACCAACGAGTTGTCTGGCACCAAAGCCACAGAAAGAGAAGCTAGCGCCAGAAGCAGCCCCCTATTCCCCAACCTTTTGATGAGAGATTGACTTCCGAGTGAATGTGAAATTACTCCATAAATTGCAAGGACGTCTTCTTGATAATTTCTTCCTTTTGTTGTCTTTGGAAATGCAACAATTTCAAAAGTTTCGACTCCTAAGTACTCAATCCAATAAAAGTCAAAATGAGGGAAAAGAGGAGGGCAGGAAAAGAGGACTTAAGACTAAAATTCAATTTAGAAAGTAACAACAGCAAAGCCAGAGGCAGCTCAAACAAGCTCTTCTCAACTCAAATCCAGGTAACAGCAAACATGATCTTCAAGCAAAGTGAAAGAATCTATCAATCCAATCTTCTATACAAAAGAGATCTGGCCATTAGATGCTACTGAAGAAACTTTCGACAATGATAGGAAATAAAACCATGGTAAAATATATTCAGTTACTATTGGAGGAAGAGGTACATCTGACAATATGGTAAAATATATTCAGTTACTATTGGAGGAAGAGGTACATCTGTCAATTGTCAGAATAACATGGACTGCGGATACCACAGGTTTAAAAGATCATGGATAGAAAAGAGTATGCTGGATTATCCTTAACGGAGAATCCAATCCTTTCCTTCCCCCGCCCTCCACACCCCCCCCGGACATTTTCAGGTCAGCCACAGATGAGGAGGGTATATTTGTTGCTTTCCAAACATGAATGACCGTAATCCAGTGGAGCTATTCATGCGCATGGATGGCTCAAAAGTGGCAGGTAAAACATTTTAATTAGATGTATAAGCTTCAGCCAACCCTTACTGAACTCCCTCGTTAAAAGATATTTCATCTTAAGCGTATTATCTCAATCAGATAATCTGAGTGACTTTCACCGTTCGTAGGCTCTCTAAGAGGGCATCTTAACAAGGGACAGTATGCAGAATAGAGGTTACAGGCTGGCATATAAATGTCCTCCTATAAAAGAGCATGTGAATTTGTAAACCATGGATCAATTAATTGCTCTTTGTTGAGTCGACACCTCGATCGGTAGCTGCAATTCTTCGAATGCAGGAGGCATGAGCATTTTAAGTAGCTCAGGGCTTTGAAAGGCATTTGCTTTATCAATGACAAAAACGAGAGAAACCTGTTATGTCATATTCCTCCTCCAATTTCTAGACCTGTTTCAAGGGTGGGGAAAGTTCTACCCTTTAAGAACCAATCAACTAGATGTATGGTGAATAACTTATACACTTTACACAAGTTGAGTTAGCATTAACAAAAGAGAGACTTCTCTTTTTCCTAATCACAGTTATTAGCATACTCTCTTTTCATTAATTTACATCGAAGAGTACCTCCTCAAATCCTTGTATATGTAACAGATCATTTAGCTTGTCAAGAAAAGAAAATACAAGTGGAAAAGGCAAAGAAGCACAATGTCTGTCAGAATATGCAATATAATATTAGAATAAATTAAATTTCCACCTCGAAGACCATGAAAGGTGCCTTCAATTCCATATCCAGAGCATATGAACCAATGAGGTGCTTAGATAGGATATCAATCGCTTTTGCATGCCCTTCACGCAATCTGATCTCTGACCTGACTTTGCTTTGATCCAAGTGAAACTGCAAGAGAAAATGCGTGAAAGACTCACCATATTCAAAATGACGTCTCTGAAGGCTAGACCACGAGAGATGGGGAACTTGAAATACAGCATGACGAGTAGCCGCACCTCCTCTTCATTCTTCTCCCAATCTTGAAACTCTGCTCCAGCGCGCTCTCTGGCTAGCATTGCCTGCAGAAAGCAGGAACATAGAAATCACAAATCATCTTTCTGTACCAGCAAAACTTGTAGAGTTTCACTCCCATCAAGCCCATCACCTATTCAACCAGAGAAATCTTGCTTTGGTGACTGCACCAAACATTCCATTCCCTCCTCATGCTGAGCCTTTTGAAGCACTCTTTCTTCCCTTCTCTTCTTCACTTTCTCAATCTCTGCCTGTATAGAAATAATACTTTAAGACTTTTTGCTCTAGAACTTGAGATTTCACATTTATTTCATACAGCACTACCTATTCTTAAAAACGTGTATATAAATCAACCTATAAAGTCACTTGCGATCATGCAATTTTTTGTCAAAATTTTCAAATCTGACCTGAATTTTTCCTATCGGTGGGGAAGTTGATAAGAAACGTTTTGCTTAAAGAAAGTGGAAACAAACAGCACAAATAGTTTGATCTCACTAAAGGGAAAGTTAAAGAAGTAAACTTGAAAATAACCACCTTCCACTGAAATGCAGAGGAATGTCGAATGCTGGAATGAAAGGATAAGTTATCCTGCACTATTGCTAAGAAAAGATCACTCAAGGCTCATACAATGTAATGAAAGATGCGTGACCTAAAGAACCAAATGTAATTTGACAACCTCAGAGAAAAGGCGTAAAATAAAGGGGATGCTCGATGTAGGAAAGGAATTTCTGACATTAATGCTGCCCAAAAGACATACATCATGGTTCAGAGATTTGTGTCTTCAGTCAAAAGTGATTTTACATAAGAAATCCAAGAGCCTCAGCCCTAACCTAGTACCACTTGTTTAAGGATAAACCAACTAGGCAAATGCAAAAGGAATTTCACGGTGCATTTTTTGTGCGGAGATATTGAATGGACAAAAGCTGGGATGCAATGATCCTTTAAATCAGATTGTAGAGGCATGCTGTTAAATCTAAACGATTGAGCTGGATTACATGGATTTAGGAACATAACAATGACAAGAAAATGCCGACTAAGGTATAACTAAGAGCCACAAGTCTCACTAGGCAGGGTTTCTACTTCATAGTGACTACTACATACAAAAACATCACTACACCGAGTAGTAAACTTAATAGCATAACCAGAGAAGCGGAAGGGGCTCCATCCGAAAGGTCGAGAAACATTAAGAGGACTGTTAAGCCAACTATCTCCTAAAGGCATTCGAACACCAAGTTTTTAAGAAAATAAAAACAGGACTCTGCAATGACAATGCATTTGAAGCATAGTACAGGAAATAGCGGATTCTTAAACGAGAAGATTAGATGAAGCAAAAAAGGCTTCAAATAGTCCCCCCTGATCTTTTTGTCATGCATATTCATGCGCTTTATTTTGATCCCTTCTCAATTTATTATAGAGTTGCAAATGCATTTCTGATTTCCATTGTAAAAACTAATTTCATTACATAACCACCAGCATCAAATAAGCCAACATCAAGCACACAGATTCTGCAGGAAACAAAGTATCACCAAGAAAAAGAGAACCAAAATTACGAGGAAAAATTTAACAACTTTTTATACCATTCTTTTTTTCTGCCTCTTTTTCTCTGCTTTGATAGAGAACATGTCAAGAGCTGCACCAAAGGCGACGTCACGCTTAATCTTCTTTTTCCATACAAACCTGTAATTTCGTTACCCCATGTCAGATATCACAATCATCAAGAACGAAAACTTTAATGTTAGTCTTCTTCACAAGAGTGCATTATCCACAAATAATTTTGGAAAGTCCATGCTGCAGATAATATTCTTGCTACTTAGAGCATGGACACAACAATTCTGAGACGCCCTTGTTTAACCTGCATCTCCAAATATGGAGGGAAAGAAATAACAGCGAAGAGCCTAGTATTATAGATGGTAAACAGTAAGTTGATAACAATGGGAAAGGACAATTTCATCTTCACACCATTAGCCAACATGTCCGCATGCAAAAAGTGACACCAGTAAAGGTCGAATTCATGTTATAAGACTCAAAGTAAAAGTACGTAAGCTAGATATGTTAGGTAACTGGCAGCTAGACGGTATTCAGTCCCGTCTTTGTCCTCAACACCCAGTGCAGATTACTCGCTGTTAAGACCAGCTGTTTCGACAACTATTGTGTATGCAGTTTAAGGATCGAAAAATGCCAGTCGTGCTAGAAAAAGTAGTCACAGAAATCTAGTTTAGCAAGGAGTAGGCTAGCTGATTTGTCGTTTTCTTAATTCAGTAGTAGGCCTAGTGCTTGCCATGTGATTTGTACTTCAGCTTGTTTTGCTTCCTTAAGAGAAAACTTGCAAGTTCCAAACTACACATGATGAAGGACTCTTGAGATGGGCTTATAACTGAAAAAATGAAGTAGACTAACAACAAAAATACCTCAAGAATTTTGTCGACTCTACCACTAACTTCAGAAACTTAACGTTTCATCTTGAATTTTAAGGTACGTACAAGTTTTACCCTGCCTCTAGTACTTAATTACCATGACCATTAAGCACCGATATGACAGCTGGCTAGGCACTACATGGCACTACTGTGAAGCTGATTCCTGAAACACCAGCTAGAAGAAGAAGAAGAGAGAGAGAGAGAGAGAGGTAAGATCAACGTCCATCGGTACTGCCGAAACTAGTGACTAACAGGATCCATCGCGATTTGATAGCTGGAACTAAATTTTACAGAATCCAGTTCTGTGACTATTTACCACCGATACGAATGTGTCAGGTGGGATCCTCCGCTTAACAACCAAATCCACTAAGGTTCTCTGTCCATTTTACGACAATCCTAGCAAATCTGGCAGCAGCATTAGATCTAAAATGAAATTAAATGTGTTTCGATTAATTCTACGTCAAACTATATTAGATTTTCATGTTTAGCATCATATCATCACCAAGTCGTCATGTCACCCCAATAGGATGTGTACTGACAGTAATAACCGTCGGCGTAAGATTGAAGGTTTCACAATTAGGGTTACAATTTAAAAAGCAAACACACATAAGGCTAGTTTTCAGTCCATGCCCAAGAAGAAAGCACCCATTTGTTCAACCAAATCAACGACAAAGAAACCTTTTGTTCGCTTGGTGAAGTCATCCATTGCTTATATCTGATAGTAGCTTCATTGAGTGACGAGGCGGCGCATCAAAAAATTGAATCTATCCTCACGAAGAGTACCAATCAACAGTATTGACTGTGGTTAAGTTTAAAACTCAGATACAATTAGAGAATCCCAGTTTGGAAGTAATTCGGAAGACCTCTTTCCACGTAATCGCATAGGAGCAATAACATAGAAAACACAAGCAGCCAAGGAATACGCATAAAACTCTGTTTCCAAGGAAGACACTACTTTCGAATTAACATACGAAAGAACTCTTACAACTTTTTTCTCCACTTTACAATATACCAGTAGATAGCTCACATCTGTTGACATTGTTAAGATGGTTCATTCCTATCCTATTTTTCGTACGGACGGTCTTCTTCTGTGTTTCTTTTCTCGATGATTTTAAGAACTCCATTGTTTCGTTCTTTCATTTTCTGATAACGAT
This sequence comes from Rhodamnia argentea, assembly GCF_020921035.1. NCBI lineage: Eukaryota > Viridiplantae > Streptophyta > Magnoliopsida > Myrtales > Myrtaceae > Rhodamnia > Rhodamnia argentea. The sequence continues at coordinate 4,932,121 of NC_063152.1, read as the reverse complement.
GTCATCAAGAGAGCTGCAGAAGCTGCCGTTGTTGATCCATGCGATGCCACACTGGTGGTGGGAGAACTCGCTCCGGAGCTTGGCCTTCTTGGAGGAGCACTGGTAGGGGTCGCACTTGCCGTTTTGCGAGCTGTGGCGGTCGTCGCACTCTATGGGGGAGGGCGCTTGACTCAGTGTGTTAGAGGGAGTGGTGGAGTGCTTGCTGCCAACATCTAGGGCTAAAAAGTGGGAGCCTATGTGATTCTTGTTGCAGAGCTCGTAGGAGAGAGGTTAAATTCAAATCATGAAGTCGTTAGTGATGGAAAAAGATAATCGATCAAATAGGGTCACATCTCACGGTGGCGACGATGGGCGGCGGTGGTAGGTGGGCAGCGGTGGGCAAACGGACAAGCGGGCCGCGGGGGCAGGGCGGCGGCGGCGGGCTACGTCGACAACGGTGGGCAATGGCGGGCGGTGGCGGCGAGCTTGCGGTGGAGCGCGACGTCGATGATGGTGGGTCGGGGCGGCAATCGACAAAACAATTTTTATATTTTTTTTAATTTTATAAAATAAATATTTCATGATTTGGTCAAATATATAAATATTTAAATAATACGGGTTGGGTTGGATCGGGTATGAATCGGGTCGGATATATGTCATAAAATTTGCACTGTATGAAAATGAGTCAAAACGGGTTAAATGGGTCAATATGGATCGGATCATATTTGACTTGACCCAAACCCGACTCGACCCACCCATTTGACACCTCTTATGCATGAGAGAAGCACCGTTCGAAGGAAATGAAAGAGGAGAGAGAGAAGGCAATGAATGTTTTGCTTTTGCTCATCACTTTCGGGGGTTTTTTTTTAATTTAATTTTTTTAAAATAAATGTTTACGAAATTATTTTTTTAAAGAAATTATTTACAATTTTGGGCCTCGCTCGACAGTTGGGTTTGTCGAGCAATTGTCTCGGGCCTAGCCCGGTATCGAATCTCACTTGCTCTAAGCGGCCCAGTACATGCGACGGGCCTCTCCTTTTTTTTTTTAATTTCATTTTTTTAAGTGTTTTAATTATTTATACTTATAATATTTAGTTTATTATGTATTTTTTTAACATGTTTATATTTTTTTATTTATAATTTTTTTCTTGCAAAGCTTATCTTTATAACATAATTAATAATAATTAATATAAAAAATTATTAAGATCTATAATTCATAAATAATGTTGTAATTATGTAATTAATTGAAAATATTCATAAAATAAAATTGGTAAGATATATGAAATTAAGGAGGACGAGGATCTAGATGTCATTTCGTAAATATTTTTTTTAAATTAAATTGGAAAAAAAATCCTTCTTTTGCCATTTTCCCTACATTTCATAAATGACAAATTTTATCGGCTTTTGTAGTTTTGCCGGAGTGATGCGGAATGTATTAGTAGTGCGTTTTTAGATCGATTTGTGAGACAAAAATCCAATCGGAAGGCGAAACAGCGATGTGTTAAGAACCGGCGGATCGGGTCGACGACATCGGATCGGGCTCAAATTTGGTTGGCTAAAGCGAAACGGCATCCTAATTAATATTCACCGCCGTTGGCAGTGATGAACGATGGATTTTTGCGATTTGAGATCGTTTAGATGGGTTTTTCTATTTTTTTTACTATTTTTGGGATTTATTAATGGTAATTTTTGCGATTTGGGATCGTCTAGATGGGTTTTCGATTGATTATGTTATAAAGATATTGAATTAAGAAGGGGGTTCCTTAATTTCATATATCTTACTAATTTTATTTTATGAATATTTTTAATTAATACATAATTACAATATTATTTATTAATTATAGATCTTAATAATTTTTATATTAATTATTACTAATTATGTTATAAATATAAGCTTCACAAGAAAAAAAATTATAAATAAAATAAATATAAACATGTTAAAAAATACAAAATAAACTAAATATTATAAGTATAAATAATTAAAACACTTAAAAAATGAAATTAAAAAAAAAAAAGGAAGAAGCCCAGCCCCGCTCGGCAGCTGGGCTGCCGAGCGAGACCCAAAATTGTAAATACTTTTTTTAAAAAATAATTTCGTAAATATTTATTTTAAAAAAATAAAATTGGAAAAAAGCCCTACTTTCGGCAACCTTATGTCAGAGGAGAGAGAAGAGACTTCGGATTTTAATCTTTTATGCCACATCAGAGCACACGTGTTTCTTTTTTAGTGGAGCCACATGAGCTTATGCACGCGCTGATGTGGTGATTGACCACCACTGAATATTTTCTCTCTTTTGCTGCTGCTTCTTCTTTTGCTTGTTCTTCTTTTTCTTTCCTTTATATGCTTTTTCATTCTGGACGAAGTTTACAGTGGATAGATTGTTTCAGAAGAAAAAGCCACGTTAGAACTGTGTTCCTGGCCGAGGGAATGTCGTGATGAGAGCCAATAATCATGCCATTCTTCCAGGATAGACTGTACATTGGCAAACTTCATAAATCGGAACCTGAAAATTAAAGTGTGACCGTTAGCTCAAAGTTGCTTTAAAATTAATCTTTTACCAAGCAAAATTTGCATTTTCCTAAAGTCTCTTAGGCTAAGGGCCTTTGCATTTCCTCAAGGCTCGCTTCCAAAGCTAAATCAAATGCACCCTGACATAGTCTTCAAACGCTAATTACCAAATACTGTGTGTCTGGTTCATGCTAGCTTGGATGGGGTTCAGGGCCTTCTTGTGCCATCCTTATTATATTGGTCTAGAGATTATGATCTTGATAATATTGTATGGGATTAAGTAATTAATTGGTCAAGTCATTTCCAATAGGTTGGTACTTCGGTTCTCGAATTGGAATTAGGGGAAGTCCAAGATTCTGCCTAAACCGTGCTTCTCTCATGTTGATAATCAAGGCATCGAATTACATCCCAGTGGTGCGATATTCGATCCCGCACCCCGATGTTTCGGCTCGCATCTTAGGCAGATTGAATTACGCAATGTATCCCTGTACATGGAGAAGCAGAGTCGCATGCTGGAATTGTTGTTGAAGCATGCGGTGGTCCTAGAACAACTCGTGATATGGCCCTCAAGGGATTGTAGAGATTACAGGTGGGGTACCAAGAAGTGGTCAGAGAAAAAGTTAGTGGCGATCCTCTGTGGATCGAAAAGCTTAGAAATCGCCATTTGCGGACCAAAGTCAACTGGTATAATCTACAAGTTGCTGTCTTGAAAGTGCACATGTTTTGGTTGTTCCAGGAAGCTGGAATTTCTTCTTTGGTCGTCATATGATCTCCATAAGCAGAACTATGCAGACGGCTTTCTATTCGTTGTCCCGCCCTTGCCAGTATAGGAAATCATATATATATAGGCCAAGGGAGGGAAAGAAAAAGGGAAAAAAAAAAATTAAAACGGCATAACATGAAAATTTCCTTCGGCCAAAGCATTCTTTGAAACAAAAAGGATACTTCATGCCCTTTTTTGAAACAAAATCTATTTTAAGCTCTTATTTAAGAAAACTAGAACACTTTAGGCCCTTATTTGAAAATTTTCCTATATTAATTTACTATGGCTAAACAAAACAGCCCATAGCTGGAGACAAAACAGAGTTCATAAACCTTGAGGGGAGAAAAAAAGTCAGTTTTGGGTTGAAAGTTATATAGGATAGATTTTTGGAATCCAATTTGCCAACGAGTTGGCCTTTCTATAGCAATTCGATAACTAGATATTAATGAATTGAAATAGCATGTTCAAGTTATCGGGGACAAGCACTCTCAACAGCTAGGAAAACCGATCTACACTATTCAAAGTGCTTATCAGATCGGATCTACGACTACAATCAAGCAATGCTCATTCTTAATGTGTGCAGTCAAGTCCTGTAACTTTAGTACACTTTAGATATTGTCCTCCGAAGACTCATGCTAAAAAAGAAAGGGTCAAATTCATAACTGGACTTACGTGTATATTTAGTCTTGCAAAATGATTTGTCTGTCTACCAAGGAAAAGGTAAGTACTAGCATGTAGTTGATTTGAAAAATATAGCTAAATCATTTGATTGTGGTAGGACAAACAAATTGATGAAGCAACAAGCCTAAGGAATTTACTACCTAATGTGACAATTCAAATAATTATTACCAAGTCCGTTGATGCAAGAAGACCAGGCGGATCTAGGGTGCATCACCATTGTCCATAGGTGTGGGTGGATAGCATATCCCTGTTTCCATGTTATCCGGATATTCACCAAACATATTATGTGTTTTTTTATGATCCGAAGAATTTCCAATCTCGCTTTATCCTATCATATCCAAATCCATATTCAGATAATCAAACGCACCTAACAATATATAGTACTATTGTATATCTTCTGGGCGTCAATGATGTACATCACAAGCCCAGATTGATAAATTAGGTAAGGATTCATTCCCAAACTTAAGGGTGAGCATGGATCCAAGGTAAAATCGGAAACTAGAGAACCAAACTTGCGGTTTCCACTCCGGTTCCCGATTCTGGTAAAACAAGGTTCCGATTCTCGATTTTGCATTTATAGGAACCGCCAGTTCCGGTTCCGATTCCCGATTCTCTATGGAACCGCATCGGAACCGGAACCGAACCGGAACCGACATGTATAAACCCCAGTTTAGGCTTTCTAACTGTCTATTCCTCTTTCTTCCTCTCAAGTCTCCCGACACAAATAGACGGAGCACACCCGGTCGCAGCCAAAAAATAAAAAAAAGGCGATTTCTGCAGTTCGACAAAATCGTCACGTCGCTCTTTGTTTTTGGGATCAAGCAGTTCCTTTCGTTCTCGGAGAAGGCGTGAGGTAAGAAGTACTGCAAAACATCTTCTGGGTTTTGTTCTTCGTGATCATGAAGTGTGATCTTGTGAGCTGTTAGATGCTTACATAGGAAACTTTCTTGCTCTTCGTATTGCCTGTTTCGTGTTTGTCGAAATTTAGGCATTCCGCTGTCTTTCAATCAATAATTTCGGGTAGTTGATGGTTTGTGGCGCGAGAGTACGGATTTGGGGATGAATAATCATGGGGCAATTGTGGGTCTTGGTGATGGCCGTTCTGTTCTAGCCAAGTGATCAATTGCAATCCGTAGATGTGCTTAGACTCCTACCAGAACCGACTCCCTCTGTTGCAGATTGCAATTGGTATAGCACCTTCTTGTTTATATTGGGCTGCTTTTGTTCTGAAGTTTTCATCTATATGAAGTATTTTCTTTTAGCTTTTCTCAGGCTGTCATTCTCAGTCGTGAATGCATTAAGGTCATCATTAATTAAGCAAGATCGAAACATAGTCGATAAGTACATAAAAGCAAAAAGTGCATAAAATCCTCCATAATTACTCCTGCCCATTCACTACCAATACTAGAAGCCACTAGTGAAGTCACCATATAAGCTGTATAGGGCAACCATTCAACTTAGTTAAAACCAATTCTCGCAGCTCCATTGGACTCTATATGAATGTCTTCTATTTTGATGCAAAGGGGGTTGTATTGACAGGTTCTCGGGTACCTTGGAACCGAACCCGGAACCCGTGATAGGGTAGGTTTCAAGTTCCAAGGTATGCGGGGTAGATTCTAAATTCCAAAAAATGATGAACTTGTACTAGCGGGTAGGTTCTAGGTTCCAGGTGGAACCTACCCGGAGCCTAAAACTACTCACCCCTATCCAAACTCAAGATTTTGGGTCTATGACCTGCTTTTTCTCCCAGTGCGCCATGTTGAATCCTTGTCTAATTTGGCATGGCGGCCCATTGGCCCTAGACCAGAAACCAGTAGACTGGTGGTCACTGGAGCTTGCCAGAAATTTGAACAGGGGTAGAAGTAGATCAAACGGGGTATTGGGTAGGAGACCGTTCATTTTGAGACAGATTGATTTGATCCGAGGCATGATTTCGAGGTGAGTTGGATATTTCTTTTGACGTAGGGTCACGGATTTGATCGGAGACTGTTTTTTTCGATCTTTTGTCATGGTATCATAGGTGGGGATTCCTACCAAGGTTGCAAGAACAAATGAGAAAAACAAAACCGGAGGCAATTCCAGAAGAATTTTGAAGAAAGACGAAAATAGAAAGAACATATAAAAGAATACTTTTTCATATTTTACGAAACCAGAATGTGTCACGTTCAAATCCCTTTGAATCTTCAATCATATCTCCAACATCCTCCTCCTCTGTGCTTGCCGCATTTATTCCCGCCAAAACCTCACAAGCGAAGTGGAGCAAAACCACGTAGTCGTCGTCGTCGTCGTCACGCAGAGTTGTGAAAGGTACCATCTTTTCTGCTCAATCATTCGCTGATCGTTTTGCAGATGGTGTTATGGAGTTGTGAAAGGTACTGCCTTTTCTCCTAAAAAATTCACTGCACCGCATGATCATGGTAACCCAGTTTTGAGCTAAATCTAGCAACTTTATTGCATGATCCCGGAGTGTTCCACTAATTTCATATGTTCATCGGACTACTTGGGAACTCTGTTAGGTAGATTTCTTCAATCCCCAAATGCTAAATTACCCATTAGATATCGCGAATTTCGTGTTGGTATTTTGAGTGGAGAATCGTGGATGAAGGGGATGAACATTGCACTGGATTTGAATGATACTTTCAGGTTCTAATTTGAAGGAATACAATTGTTCTCAGGTTGATTTTGTGGCTCACAGTGGCTTTTTGAAGAAAGGAGTGGGCTTAGAATTCCTGATTCAGAAACATTTTGCAATGAGAGCATCATCCTGCTTTTCATCTTGGCTTCTCTTTTTCTCCCGAAAATATTTGACGACTAGAATAGAGCAGCCGATCACAATAGCAAACCCTGTGGATGGGTATATCTTTCTTGAGATACTTGCATAAGTAGACGACTTGTGCGATCATGAGATAACAGGGTTCATAATGTAAGAATTCGGCATGTTGTCCTAACCTTGGAGTTTTATTCTGACTTGCCCTCCTTTGATTTAGCAAGTACCGTTTTCGACTTACATGTGTTCTGCTGAGAGAGGACCATTAAAATAATGTCCAAAAAACCAGCATATCTTTGTCTCATGTCAGAAACTTGTTGATATTGGATGTCGCCGCTTAATGCTGAACCATGTTGCAATGGCTTCATCAATCATTGTGAATTGAATGCATGTGCAGTTGCATATTACATGGCTTTAGTGCTATGCGCTAGTCACGTCCTGAGCCCTAGTAAGGATCTCATGGTTGGTTGTTTCCAGTCTTATACTAGAGAGATGTAGTACTTCTCCACTTTTCCTGTTCTCTCATTAACCTGAGTTGTGGTCATCGTTGCAGATATTGAAAACTTCAATATGCAAGTTTCAATTGTTGCTCTAGCAATTCCATGAATCATTCTTTAATGATGGTGGACAATATGCGCTAGTAGGTCGTCACAAGTTATGGATGAAAGTACTGTCAATGGCAAACCCAAGTGTCAGAGGTTGCATAAAGGGAAAGATGCTGGTATTGACAAGATAAACAGGCTACCCGAGGCAATACTAGAACACATCCTGTCTTTTCTTCCAACGGTGGATGCCGTCAAAACAAGTGTATTGTGCAAAAAGTGGCAATATCTGTGGACATCTATTCCTAATGTAGAATTTGAGGAAGATTCTAGCTCTAAGAGAGAGCTCTTCATGAATTCTGTGGAAAGAGTACTTCTCCTTCGTGGGTGCTCTCACATAAGACGGTTCTACATTGCTTGCAATGTGTTTGATGATGCATACCGTGTCAATTTATGGGTATCCGCGGCGGTTCAGCAAAATGTTGAGGAGTGCTCTCTTTGCCTTTCAGGCATCAAAGGACCATTTGCCTTGCCGCACTGCTTATTCATTTCCACATCATTGACCAACCTGGAATTATACGTGGCAGGGGCCTTAAAGCTACCTTCTAAAATAGACCTTCCTAATCTCAAATACTTGATTCTTATGAAGATCAAATTTTTAGACGAGCGCTCGACCGAGCAGCTATTGTCTTGCCCAGCTCTTCAGGAGTTATTTGTAGAGGACTGTAATTGGTCTCATCTCCGGGCAGTGACTATTTTTACTCCCATGCTAAAGAGCTTGACAATACGGGATAAGGATCGTCACCGGGTTGGATGCCAAGTTATGATATGTGCAAATAATCTAGAAAGTATCTATTGCAAAAGTGCTTTTGTGAATGACTACTGCTTGAGAGAATCATGCTCATTGATGGAGGCGGTCATTGATGTTGCGGAGTTTCCTTTGAGTAGATCAAGAGAAGCTGCTTACCGCATAAGCAAGCTTCTTCAAGGGATGCGGTCCGTGAAAAGTTTGGAATTGTCATCCAAGACTATTGAGGTCCCTCTACTTATCCTGTGAAATTCCTGTGTTCATTTTTCTTGTCTCGTCCAATTTTCTGATATAACTCTAAATGGCGTTAGTCTTAGTATGAGTTATATTGCCTTGTTCCTAGGTGCTAACTAGCGCAGACGAGATCTATATCCATCTGCTTGTCTTTGGTAATTTGAGAAGCTTGAACTTGGGGCGTCTAGACTTGAAATGCGGAGCGGTTTGGGGCCTACTGCATCATTCGCCACATCTTGAAATGCTTGAATTCCGTGAGGTAACTGGATGGATATCATTTCTTGTTTCGATGTTTTTGGCGGCTTTGGAACTGCATGATGGCTGAATTGTAGAAAGTCACTTCGATTACCAGATGATCGGACTAACTTCAGACGACGTAGAGAACAGCAGCCTGTTGAATCCCACACCCGGATGTTTCGCATCTCACCTTAAGCAGATCAAGATTGATGATTTCATCACCAGTTTCGAAATGATTCGTGTGGTGAAAGTATTGCTCGAGCATGCTGTGGTTCTGGAAACACTCACCATCTGTTCTACCGGGAATCCTGCGGAGCCGGAGATGGAGAAGGTGTTCCGCGAAGAACTACTAAAGCTTCCCTGTGGATCGAAGGGCTGCCAGATTATCCTCTCTTGAACCTTTGTGAGCTCTACTTTTCCAGCGAGCGTTAGATTCTCTGATGTTGATTGTTTTGAAATGAACAAGGTTATTTGTGTTGTTCCTCGGAAACTGGATTCTGTTCTCAGGTTGACTCGTTAGATGGAACTATTATGCAGCTGTTGGACCTTAAGTAGATTAAAAAAAAAAAAACTTTAGTAGATATGTTTTTTTTTTTAAATAAGTGTAAAGTCATCTACATATATCAATTATTTTGTTAAAGAGACATGTGAAGAGGTTTGGAGTATCTAATATCCAATCTACATAAACGAATCTTAGTATCTTTAGCCTTGGTCAAATAACAGGGGAGTGTTCTACCACTGAGCTAATAGCCCGTCGTGTGGGCGTAAGGTTAATCAGGTTAGACTCGACTTGACTCAATCTTTAGTCTTTATTTTTATTTTTATTTTTCAGTTTTTCCCTCCAATCGTCGTAGGGTTTTGGAATAATCAAATATTACAAAATCTTCGGTAAGATTTTAAAAACATTATAAGATCTTTATAATTCCTCGGAAGCGTCTTTCAAGTTGGATGGTGTCATGCAAAAAGTCAGAGCTTTATGGCATTGCCTTTTTGTTGCGTTTTTCTTCTTTGTTTTAAAAAATATATAATTTGGTAAAATATTTGCTTTTGGTGATATCCTTATAAAGTATCCTTATAAACGATTAATGCATTTTTATTAATTTTTTTGGTAAAAAAATTCTACAAATGTACCAATTCGGTTTGTAGCAACAAAGAGAAGCATACCTATTCTATATTCATTAATTGCAATGGGGGTGATCCCATTTTCTATGGACGAATGCATGCGTATTTGTTAATCATTCAAAAGATATATTCATCATTAATTTTTTCAATCTATGGACAAATTTGGAAAAGTAGTATTATTAAGAAAATCATTGTTATGCTTCCACATCAAAGTGAAGATAGTACTAAATCCTTTTCTAGAAAAATGATACGAATGATCCCTGAACTTTGGCTCAATGAGCAATTTGGTCCTTGAACATTAGCTCAATGTTCAATGTTGTCCCCGATATTAAATTAACGGTATGGCTACATTGAATATTCTCGTATAATTCATGGACTACATTGAACATTTATCAAATATCCATGAATCACATTAAACAAATTAAAAGTTCAAAGACCACATTAAACATTAGGCTAAAATTTAGGGATCGTATTGAATTAATTAAAACACTAGTGACCACATTGTATATTGAGCTAAAGTTCGGAAACCATTTATATTATTATCCCTTCTTCTTCTTCTTCTTCTTCTTTTATGCCTATTGGTGTTCCAAAAGTGCCCTTTCGAAGTCCCAAAGAGGAAGATGTCTATTGGGTTGATGTATAGTGCGATTGTGTCAAATATATTTAGGGGTGATTGGTTCCTGGTTCGATCCGATCCCACCCCGGATTGGGAATCGGTCCGGGGATCAAAGATGCTTGGAACGGTCCGGTTCGATCCTCGAGCGGCCTAGTGAAACTAGTCACGTGTGCTTGAAACACATATTTTAAATGTGTAGAAGGACCCATAATAATTAAGAGAAGATCTTTAAGAAAAAAATTAAAATAAAATAAATAGTTGGTCCAATTATGGTGGTCCAGGTTGGCGGGTCTACTTCTGGAACCAGGAACTAGACTGACAATTACCATTTCCAATTTTATGGAATTGGGAACTGGATCTCCTCCCCCCCAAAATGGTTAAGTCCGGTCCAGGCACTTCCCGGTTTAGTTGGTTCTTTTAGCTCACCCCATATGTGATTTCCATGTTCACTTTCCCGAACGAGATATCCTCTATTTCACCCGAAGAAAGTTGTTGGATTATCAAAAAATTGGAGAGTAAATTGAAGTCAAGTGTAATTATATCTTTTTTATTTTGGAGATTATTCAAATTGGCATTATCAATTAGAAAAATCTATAAACTAATTTGTGGTTGGATTGGTAGGACCAATAAACTGAAGTATTCAGCCATTACATAGTGTTTGACCGTCATATATTGCGCACTTACTTTACTTCTAATTTGAGTATGCTCGCTTCATTTAAGACAAAAGACAAAACTACTTTTAATTTCTTATATTTCTTTTTTCATTAACTAGGAAAAGAAGTCAAGTTTGACTCAAATTAATCACTTTGACCGACTGTTTTTACGTACATTAAAAGTAAAAAGAAAAAGCTATAGGAACCAGAATGAAGAGTGTAGTAGCAATAAATACAGGAATATTTACTTCCATAATCTCATTGTTTTTATGCTATTTTGGCAATAACTATGGATTTAATCTTATAGAGATGATAAATCTTTTGCTTGTAAATTCAATGGAATGAATTACACCTTGGCGATATTGAATCGAATTAATATCACGAACAACAAATATCTGAGCTATCAAATCAATTTATCATTGAGAATTGAATAGTATATCATAGGAAGATTTTTTATCCACACCGAATCCAAAATTCGATTCCTCATCCAACCCCCTTACTTTTATTTTTTGTTGAAATTTCTCCTTCTTCTTCATTCTTCATCGTTGTTTTTTCCCATAACTTAGGCAACAAGCCTTAAAAGTTGAGAAAGAACAAGACATCATCAATTAAATTCGAATTTTCGACCTCCGATAACCTGAGGACGACATCTAACACTGGACTAAAATTGTGGGACTTGATTGCACAAAATTAAGAATCAAAATTCATGTGAGTTATAGGATGAAAGTGAAACTACATTTAAAATGATGTCTTAGATAAGAAAAAAATCAACCCCATTTGAAGAGTGACTATATGAGTTGACCCAATCTTGACCACTTGCTTTATATACACTTCAAAATCGCCAAAAGAGAAACTTTATTTTTTTTTGGTCAGATCCAAAAGAGAAACTTTGATCGTCCGGATTCATTGATATTCTCGCTAACGTTCCATACAGGTACCTTCAATTTGAAGAAGAAAAAAAGGCAGCAGCAGCTTGTCCAACCTCCAAGCATCGTCGTCTTTTTGACAGGGTACTTTCACTTCTTCCTGTTAGCTTAACATTGCATGTTGATGCCCCTTCTTCCTCCTCCTCGTCCTCCTCCCCCCCTAAAACTTCTTCTTCCTCCTTTGTTTTGTGCTTCTTTGTTCTGAACCAAGTTTACAGCGGATAGCTTGTTTCAGAAGAAAAAAGCTAGCAACTTTAGAGCGTGGTCACCAAGATTTCTGCTAAAAGATGAAGTTTAGTGGTAGTCTTGTTATCGATCAGATTATGTTAGGAAGTATTGTTGTAATTGTGGACGAGGGGATGAATGACGGGTTGGATATTAATCCGTGAGAGTTGAATGTCTAGAGTAAAGAAATATGGTGTTTCCGACCTTCTGTTGTGAACCGAAGATATATGTTTTAGCTCTAGTTATTGCATCTGATGGTGCTTTTCATCCTCTAGATAAACCAGGTTCAAGTTATGGATGAATCTGCAGTCGCTAAGAAATCTAAGTATCGGAAGCTGAATGAAGAGCAAGGCAGGGATGCGGCTGCTTACAACATTGATGATCTTCCGGAGGCAATCCTTGAACACATCCTATCGTTTGTTCCGATGAAGGATGCTGTTAGAACTTGTGTACTGTCGAAAAAGTGGCGATATCTTTGGACCTCTCGTCCTAATCTTGCACTTATGGAGTGGCGCTTCTCAGGGAGGGAGCATTTTACCAATTTCGTGGAAAGAGTACTTGTTCTCCGAGGCTCCGCTCGCATGAAACGGTTCAACCTCGATTGTGATGTTTTGGGCGACGCATCCTGTGTTAGTTTATGGGTATCCACTGCTGTAAAGCGGAATGTTGAAGAGTGCTTTGTCGACCTTTTGGATATCCAAGGAAATTTCATCTTGCCTTATTGCTTGTTCACTTGCGCAACACTGACTCACTTGGTATTATCCATCCCCGGGGCATTGAAACTACCTTCTCGAATTCGCCTTCCAAATCTTAAAGTCTTGCATCTCGTGAACATCACATTTGTAGACGAGTGCTCGACCGAGCAGCTGTTGTCAAGCCCGGTGCTTGAGGAGTTGAGCATAGAGGAATGTACTTGGGATAATCTCGGGACACTGACTATTTGCGCTCCCATGCTGAAGTTCTTGACCATACGCGACGAGGATTTCGATTGTTCATTGATTGACCCATATAGCTGTCGAGTTTCAATATGTGGAAATAATCTCGAAAGTTTGCATTGCATAAGTCCATTCCTGAATGATTATCAGGTCGAAAGCACATGCTCACTACTGGAGGCGCACATCAGTGTCACCGACTGTCGTCCAAGTAGGACTGAACAACTGGCCTACCATCTAAATGAGCTTCTGGAATTTTGACGTCAAAAAAATTGATAGATTAATGATTGTAGATCGGTAAATAAATTTGAATTTTTGAGGGAAAAAAGTGGGGTTTTCCTGAGATGTCGATTAGAGTAACTTATTTCAAGTAGTTAGACGTCATGTAAATTCGAACCGCGAACTAACCGTCCGATCCCTTGTCCCCTCACAGAGTTTAGAAAAAGCCCAAAACAATTAAAGACACGTACGTATCCCTGTGCTTACATGACCAAATCTGGAAGTTCTATCTAGCCTCCTTTAAATATCAGTTCCGAATTCTATTGGTAGATGTTGTTATGTCTCTCACCCGATTCCTCAATAGTATTCTCATTAGCGAGCATATCTTGGTTTGCCTTCTTTGCAGGTTCTAAGGAGTGCAGACGAGCTATACTTGCATCTGCCTATCTTTCCTAATCTGAAGTCATTGGAAGTCGGGCGTTTAGACTTGAAGTGTCGAGTGCTTGTTAAGTTGCTGCATAATTCCCCGCATCTTGAAGCGCTTCAATGCGAAGAGGTGACCGGATTTAAAAGAGCAACATCATTCCTTCTTGTCTTCTGCCATCAAAACACGTCAATGTCTAAATCGTACCGCTCTTTGATAATCAGGGTATCGAACTACCTCCGAATGATGAAGAAGATGGTGCGGTACTGGATCTGGCACCCCCCTGTTCCGGCTCACACCTTAGGCAGATTGAATTATTTGATTTGTTCCCGTGCGAGGAGAAGGTTCGCACGCTGGAATTGTTTCTAAAGCATGCGACAGTCCTGGAAAAATTAATGATATGCAGCTGCTGGCTCCCTGTGGAGCGGAGAATCAAGGAGATGTTCCAGGAAAAATTACTAGAGACCCGCTGTGGATTGAAACGTCTCGAAATCGCGTTTTCCTGACCCTAAAGAATTAAGATTAACCAAAAGACATTGGTATAATCTGTAAGTTGCTGTCTTGAAAGTGCACACTTCTTTTGTTGTTCCAGGAAGCTGGATTTCTTTTATGGTTATCATATCTCACTCTATAAGCGCAACTATGCCGATGCCCTTGTATTCGAATGATCCTAATTTTGCTAAGTCATGGAGAGTCGGTGTGATGATACAAGTTTTATAATTGAGCAACTTCTTCAGATCTGCTCGGAAATAGTTCAGTTTGGATTTTTCACCTATAAAAGGTAAGCAATTTTATTAATGAACGTGTTCGATTATTCCTAATCATTCAATTTCTTCGTCTTTTTTTTTTTTTTAGGAGGACAATGTGCACTTCCGACGATCTTGAGACCAAACCTTTCCAAGCTTTAAATTTTTGTTCTTGGAGAAGGTTGTTCTCCTAATGTGGAGCTCGATCTCCACCTCAGGTTCGGGCTCGGGCATGAGCTCGCCCTTAACCTGCCCCAGTGGTCAAGGCCTGATTCTCGAGCATGTGCACCGATTAGGTCTTCTTGAGCCATAGTCAGTGGAAGCAAAACCCCACAACCTACCAAAACCTGCCTTGAAAAATAGAGCATGCGGTGTACTTTCTCTTTTTTTTTTTTTTATTTGCAAACGCCAAGTCAACCCGACCCAAATGTAGAAAATTCCGGGTTAGCCAATCATAGTCAAAATTACATGATGTTCGATCTAGTTAGCCAATATATGTATATTATCTTGAAGAGATATGATACATATGATTTCCTATATTGAATTGGTGAATCAATATACTTAGACAAATTTTTTAGTCGTACTAAGACTCTGTCTACAAAACTTGCTTGTGAAGAGATATGGCAAATTTCGGTACAGTTTCTAAAAAAGTCCTAAACTTATTGCAATTGTGCTACTTAAATACTAAATCTTTTTTTTTTTTTGTGCCAATTGATTCCTAAAACTTTTGCATTTGTAACAATTCAATTCATATGACCAAACCAAAATCTCTTAAGTGGCCAAATTAAAGATATGTAAATATTTTTCGAACATTTTTATTTTTCTCCGCTATTGTTTCTCTTTTTTCTTTTCTTCTTTTTCCAACTGATACTGACCACCAGCTAGAGGCCAGGGCGGGTAATGTTGACCTCACCGGCGGGGACTAGCTTCACCACCTCGCCTCCGGTGGGTCGCTAGAATCGGCGACTAGCTGGAGGAAGAAGAAAGAAAGAAAAGAAGAGAAAGAAAAGAAAAAAAGGAAAATGAAAATAAAAATGAAAAATTTGAAAAATAAAAACTATAATTAAAAATTGGCCATATCGGTGCCGACTATGCCATATCGGCGATTTCCATTCAAAATTGGCTGGATGATCCGAATTCGCAAAAATGCAAATGGTTTACAATTCCATTGGCAAAAAATTGTTCAGTGAATTAGCACAATTAGAATAGATTTAGAACTTTTTTGTTAATTCCCCTAACAAATTTCTGATTCTTTCTTGAATAAGTCCATCATTGTAATACTTAAATTGTCACATTAGTTAGTAAAGTATTTTACTGGACAATCTTGGTAACTTTAGCATTGTGAAGTGATTTATATTGAAGTTATGTAGTTCACTTTCAATCTTGTTTTGTTTAATTTCTAACTTTATCTTGAATTTTTATACCTCCTTTTCAAGTGAAATGAAAATACTCCTTCTGACAACAAAAAAAAAAAAAAAAGTGATTTATAGAATAGGTTGCGTCAATGAGGTTTAACATTGACTTGACTCAAGGGATGAAGAGTCTTGCCTCTCTCTCTTTTTACTATCTATTTATGTGAATCATAGTTGGAATTTACAATAACCAATACCACATCTTCAGCATTGTAGGCTAAGATATGTGTCACACCCGGACCCTTAGGCTCACAACATCCCTACCAAATCGCCATGAGTCACGAAAGATAGCGTCCCAAGTACACTATCGACCTATGAATTTACGGCGCATATAGAACGTGCAATTCTCCCAAACAACAAGATCAGCAGAATAGTACGGTAGGAAATCACAACAGTCAATCGCGGCAAAAGACAATTTCATTCATTAAATCAAGGCATATGAGTTTTAACTCTACAGAGCTACAGAAGACATATACAACCCTATTCTTCGAGGCGGCTCACTAGGACCTCAAAAAAATACACAGTCGAGTAAGTTTAAACCATCATCTACTCCCAAAAGACTATAACAACCACGACCTAGCCTTCACGAGGCTCTAAAAAGAGGACTGTCATAACTAAGCCCTAAAACCCCGACTAGAAGAGGGCTCCGACTCCATGTCAAGCTCGGGGTCCACTACCTCACCATCGGACATATCCAAATCCATGGGATCCTAAGAGGGGACGTAAAGGCGCGGATTAGGCGGTCCTTCATGTCTCCTTAGCAGACCATGGAGTATGCCATGGTCATTGAGAAACTTGGCCTGAAAGAGATGCAACATTAGGTGCGACAAACCTTTCTCAACCCAAATCACGGTAACATGTTGCTCCTAGACTCGCCTCAAGGGCACTTTCTCATGGTGGACAATGTAGAACCGTTGGTCGGTAGGGATGTCGAATCGGACCTAGCGCTCCATTACTTGGGACTTGAAATGGTTAAACGACGGGGTGAGAAATAAATCTCGGTGAGTCAACGCCTAAGCCTGGCTAAGGCGTTGATTTGCTTAGACGTCCTAACAAATAGTCACATCATCACAAAGCGTATATCTTAACTATATACAAGGTTACCCTCCAAAAGCCACGCGTAATGCAATGCGGACGCGACATAATAGCCAAATCAATCAAACCAAACCATTGGCAAAGCATCACATCACTTGCATGCACATGACACCACACGTAGTCCATTTATTATCGAGTAAGACCCATAGGTCTAGCACACTAGTCGGTTGGTGCTCTCTTGCGCGAACCAAGCATTGTCCCTTACTTCCGGCAACGGCTTCTAATATTCCATGTGACTCCGCTCGACCAACCATAAGACAGTGATTGTTGACACGGCACGAAGCTAATAGGAATCCTTAAAAAGGCTTCGGCCATTCACAAGCTGCGACCGACAAACGAACAACTACAAGATAATGACTAATGTGCATCCAGCAACCGGAAGACAAGTATTACCAAGACCGACCAATCATAAGACAATGATTGTCAGAATTATCGATTATGTAACCACTCGAGCATTTCAACAACCAACCAATTCATTTCTTTGAATTTAGTCAAATGTTCATACACATATGCTCAAATACTTGGCCCAAGGCCATTTTCGTGCTAAACCATGCAATTTGATTTCATACGTGGTCACATGGATGCACAATTCTATCGACCGACAAATCAAGTAATTTGGGGGTGATTAACCTCTAATTGGATTCCCATGGCAATCAATAGTCAATTTCGGCATTCAAATCCAATAATTCAAGAATCAATTAATCAATCGCAGCCAGTCGATTTTTAAGTACAAATTCAATTTCAATTGACAATCAATCGTATGTTCATCTCTAGCCTATCACTCGCTCACGATCAATTAATACAATCAATCAATTCTAATCATCACTTAGCCACAGACGACCTAGCTAATCGACTAACTTAACTAATTATAGTCATTTAGCTTAACCCCCATTTCTACCTAAATCGACCGCACTTAAACCGCTTAAACACCCTAATTAGCTAATTAGTCCAATTTCGAATGCAATTAGTGTCTTAACCGAGAGTAAGGGGCTAGCTCACAATCGAACTAGCTTGGGCGGTCTCAACTTGGGGGTCGACGATGATCGGTGACTCGCGGTTAACTCAAGGCTTCGGGCTCCCAACTCAATCAAGAATGGTTAGTGGGATGTGGCGACACCTCGGGACAGTGGCATGGGACTCGAGGGTGGCGGTTAGTGGTCGCCGATGGTCGGAATAGTTACGACTAGTGGTGGTGCGGGGTGGAACAATGGTCGGGTAGAGGAAAAATAGGGTAGGCAGTGGCGTTGAAGGCCGATTTGAGGGGTTTGGGTGATCCAAGGGATAAGGGAAGGTTTGGCCATGGTCGGGGGGTCTTCGGGGTGGTTGCAAGTAGCGTTAGTGGTGGCGATGGATGGCCGAAGGTGGCGGAGCAACGACCGAATAGAACCAACGTAAAAATAGGGGACGTGATTTAAAAAATAGGGAAGGTAGTTTCCGAGGCTGTTACGGGCTCTACGGGCGGCGACCGGCTTCCAACGGCTCCGAGGCACAACGAGGGGAGATGGTGGTTGCTGGAGATGGTCGGCGGAGCTGGGTTGGAGGCAGCGAAACAAGAGCGAACCGGCTGGAGAAATAGAACAGGGCATAGAGCATGGGCGCCGGGGTGCGGGCTGTTCGTGGAGGTCTTCGGTGGCGTGCGACGAACGGGGTGGTAGCCGATGGATGGAGGAGCGTCGACGTGGAGGTTGAAAGTGGCTTGAGGTGGCTTAAGGCGCGGCTCGAAGAAGACCGAAGTTGAGACAAGCGTTGAGAAGAACAGAGCAAGGGAGGGGGACGTCGGCTCGCAGAGTTGTCCGACAGCCCGATGGTAGCTCGCGATGGTCGAGCGGAGGTGACGAGGTAGCGGAGCAGCGGATGGGGGGAATGATGGCATCGGAATGGGGGCTACTCACTCAACCACAGAAGGAAGAGGGAGGATGGGCGTTCGATGGGGGAAGAGGCGTAGCACGGTGAACAAGAGGGAGGAGGGGGCAGAGAGAGAGAGAGAGAGAGAGAGAGAGAGAGATGACTAGGGGGTTGGGGATTTGACTAGTGGTTGAGGGATGTGATTGGTGGAAGAGGAAGTGGGGCCACTTGGAGGGTTTGAATTATTTTGGACTCTAGTGAATAATTGGAGGGCAAAAAGATAATTTGACATTTTAGGACCGAACAAAAATTTGACGTATTGCAAGGAGGGTATTTTGGTCTTTTCATAGGGTAGGCTCGGATTTTCGAAACCTAATCCAAATCGAATGACAATTCACGAATCGTCCAAATAATTGTCACTTACGTCTTTACGATTCAAAATTTTATACCGACTGAAATCTAATAATAATCCTTTTATTGAATTCCGAAATCTTACGGTCAACGAATTTTCAGGGCGTCGCAATATGTGTAAGATTCTAAAAAATTTATATAACTTTCATAATGTCTCAAAATTGTCATTTTTTTTATAATGGAAGCTCTTTTTTTTTTTTTTTTTGGTTGAAGGAAATTGAAGTTGGATGGGAGGTTTATCTTTGAAAAATATTAGTTAATATGAAAAATAAAAATTGTTGCAAATCTATAGAAAAAGATGAGAGAATAAGATCAATAGTTTGAGGCGTGCAAATACTATCCTTAAGCATGATTCCGCCTTTCGGAGTACGAAACTTGGTGTGATAGGTTTCTAAAATATAACATACCTTCTTCTATACTCTATACTGCATATTACAAGGAGCATAAACAAGTTATGTTTATAACCTAGCAAAGAAGAGAAAAGAAAAAAATGAAAATTCTCTTTTGTAATTCGGAGTCTCTTAAAGATTGTCTTCCCAAGTTCAATGTTATATTCAAACAAAATAAAGCCATTATAAAGCCGTCGTAAAATAATGAAGGATTTATGAAGAAATAAATCGCACATTACAAAGCTTTTATAAGTAGAAAACCATTAGAAAGCCGTTATGTGTAGAGGTTAAAATAACAATAGCTTCCATTGTGGTTCTTACGTCTATCGGTGCCATTTTAAAATAATAGTTAGAAAGCCGTTATATTTATGGTACTATTCTTTATTGGTTAAGATATATATATATATATATATATATATATATCTTGGTAAATTATTTTGCTTTCCTCTGATCAAAACATAATTTATTTTATTACGAAGGATAAACATAACAGCCCATAGTTGGAGCATCATTACATAATAGAGTCCCAAAAGCTTGGAGGAGAGAGGAAAAAGTCAATTTCTGGGAAGAAGTTATTTGTGGTGGCTTTTGCAATCCAATTTGCTACCGAGTCGGCTTCTCTTAGTAATTCAATAACCGGATATTGGTGAATTGGAATAGAAGATTGAAGTTCTCGAGGGTAAGCACTCTCAACTCCTTGGGAAACCGATCTACACTATTCGTAGTGCTTATCAGATTAGATTTATAACATAGTAAATTGTGCAATCAAGTCCTATAATTCCTAATATGTGCAAACAAGTCCTCTAACTTTAGCCCATTTTCAAAATTGTCCTCCGAGGACTCAAGATCTCAAAATTTGGTGGAATTGATAACTGGACTCATGTGTTAATTCAGCCTTGAAAAATGACATGCCATCCTACAAAGGCAAAGGTAAGTACTAGCATGTAGTCAATTTGTGTGTGTGTGTGTTTATATATATATATATATATATTAAACAAATTGACAGAGCAACAAGCCTGGAAGTTAAAAGGAAGATAAAAAGAATAAGAGGTCATCAATTTGATCAACATTTCTTATCTTTGTAACTAGAGGACTACATTGGACTAATATGGACTTGATTAAACAAATTAAGATTTATAGGACTTGATTATACGATTCACATAAGTTAATAAGTGTTTTTTTTCTTGGCTAAAGTACACTACAATTGCTAAAACTTGTGTACAACGCTCATTTTAGTGCCAAAACTTTCAAAATAATCATTTAAGTGCTAACTTTTTTTAAAAACGATCACTTCAGTACCAACTCCGATTTGAGCTAACATGGTTCGTTGGAAATCCGACGTGGCCTATTTTTTGTTAATATTTGAGTTGACGTGGCTCGTTGGAGTTGGCACTAAAGTAAGGGTTTTTTAAAAAAAAAATTGGCACTTGAATGATCATTTTTAAAAATAATTGACACTTAAGTGATCGTTTTGAAAGTTCTAGCATTAAAGTGAGTACCGTACACAAATTTTGACACTTGTAGTGTACTTAGGCCTTTTTTCCTTTAATAAAAGATACAAAAAAGAAAGATCAATCCATCCAAATCGCAAAAAAAAAAAAGAAACTCAATCTTCAAAGGTCCAAATTCGTTAAGATTTACCCTATATTTCCTTTTTCTCCCTTCCTCGCCGAGCTCGCACGTATATATCCCTGCAAAACTCTCTAATATTGTATATGTTCTATGGGCGGCGGCGACAACAATGACAACTTGTCCAACCTCCAAGCGCCGTCGTCTTTTTTAAGGTGATACTTTCACTTCTTCCTAGTGGTTCAACATTGCATATTGATACCCTTCTTCATTATCATCTTCTTCTTCTTCTTCATTTTTGCAGTTTTATTTTGGACAAAGTTCATAGGGAATAGCTTGTTTTAGAAAAGGAAAAAAAGCTAGCAACTTTGGAGCGTAATCACAAAGAACTCCGCTAAAAGTTACAATTTACGGACGATCTCATCATTGATCAACTTACTGTGATGCTCGGGAAATTCAAATTTTGGTAATTTGCCCGAATTCAATAAAAAGGAAGAGAATTGAATTTTAGACGGTGTAAATTTCATATCGTGAGGACGAAAGTGACAAATTTTGGACGATTCCCGAAATGTTGTTCGATTTCGATTGGGTCTCGAAATCTCGGTTGCCGAGACTTAGGATTTTTAATCCTCAAGCCTAGAATTTTTCCGGACCGAACCTAGCCCATGAAAATCCAAATTTCATTCTCAATTGATTGAGCCAAAAATCCGATCAATCCCGATTTATCAAAAGACCGTTTCGCCCTTGGATATTATACGTATAAAACAAAAGAAATTGATTTGGAAGAGACCCGTGGGCCCCACTCTTGGTCAAATCAGCCCCACCAATCAAACCAGTCAACCCACTCTCTCTCCTCCCCTCCTCTCTCTCTCTCTCTCTCTCTCGTGCGGCAAACCCCCTCCCCTGTTCTTCGCGTAAACGTCCCCCCTACAAAACCGTGCACACCCATCCTCTTCCTTGGTCTTCATTTTGTGCAACCACCACCGCCCTCCGCCTTCAGCCACCTCTGCTCGCCACTCGGCCTCCGTCCGGCCGCCGATCGTTGCCGCTGCACCCGCCGGACAGCCCGTAGAAGCCCCGTGTCCTTGCTTTGTTTTGGCACCCGTGGGTTGTTCAAGCCCCGCCAGCCCTTGCGGCCGCTTCCGACCACCACTAGCCACCATATCAAATTTCCCTCGACCTCCAGACTTCGACCCACCACTGCGCGCCGCCTCGGAGCCTCCGATCAGCCCCGAAATAGCCCCATTAGTCCGTTTGCTCTGTTTTCCGTCACTAGAGCCACCACCGCTATTCCGGCCATCTTCGCCACTTTTCGCGGGTCACCAACCACCCCCACCAACCATCCTCAACCGCTTATCATTCCCCAAGGTCACCGGCAACCGATCGGCACCTATGGAGCTAGGATTGGGCCCGGAACCACCTCCCTTGTTTTAACCCGAGCGCCCCTGTTTTCTGCGTCGTTCTGTTCGTTACTGCTCAGCCCGCCTCCGGCCGTCCGCCGCCACCACCGGTGCCACCTCCGGCCACCCCGAAGATCCCCCGATCGTGGTCGAACCTTTCCCCCAACTTTGGACCCCCGACCCCCTCAAAATAGCCCCGTTATCCCATGTTTTCCTCTGCTTGGTCACTGTTCCGCCACTGTTCACCGCCGGCCGCCGCTACTCGGGCCACCGGCCGCTACCCCCGGGCCTCGTGCCGCTATCCCGAGGTGTCGCCAAGTTTTTGGACTACCTTTGACCAAGTTGGAAGCCCGGAGCTTAAGTTTGATTGGGCCGTGAGTCGTCGATCGTCGCCGCGGGCCGGGCCAAGTTCATGTCGCCGCCACTCGAGTTGAGACCGCCTAAGCTAGTTTAATTATGAGTTAGCCCCTAACTCTTGGTTAGGACGCTAATTGCATTTGGATTAGATTAATTAACTAATTAAGGTATTTAGGTAGATTAATTACGGTCGGGCTAGATAGAAACATGGTTTAGACTAAATTACCGTAATTAGTTAAGATTAGTCAATTAGCTAGGTTGTCTGTGACTAATTGGTGAGTAGAATTGATTGATTTAACTGATTGCATTGATTGATTGCGAGCGAGCGATATGTCAGATACGAGTGCACAATTGAAATTGGCATTGGAAATTAATAATCAACCGGCTGCAATTGACTAATTGATTTATAAATTGTTGGTTGTGAATGTCGGTTTGACTGTTGATTACCGTGGGGCTCCGATTAGAGGTTAATCACCTCAAATTGCTTGGTGTGTCAATCGATATAATTGCGCATTCATGTGATCACGTATTCGATAAAATTGCATGGTTTTGCACAAAAACGGCCTTGGGCCAAGTATTTGAACATGCAAGTATGATCATTAAACCCAATTCCAAGAAATGAACCGACTGGTTGTCGAAGTACTTGAGTGGTCACATAATGGGATAATTCCGACGATCATTGTTTTCTTGTCGATCGGTCTTGGC
Source organism: Rhodamnia argentea (assembly GCF_020921035.1). Lineage (NCBI taxonomy): Eukaryota > Viridiplantae > Streptophyta > Magnoliopsida > Myrtales > Myrtaceae > Rhodamnia > Rhodamnia argentea. Next base: position 4,908,555 of record NC_063152.1, on the reverse strand, counting down.
AATCATTATCTTTTGGTCATTGGATGCGCATCGGTCATTATCTTCTGACCGTATGTTTGCCGGTCGCAGCTTGTGATGGGCCGAAGCCTTTTAAGGATTCTTGTTAACTTCGTGTCGTGTCGATAATCATTGTCTTCTGGTTGGTCTAGCGGAGTCACATGGACTATCAGAAGCCGTCGCAGGAAGTAAGGGACGATGCATGGTCATGCCGGAAAAGCACCAACCGACTAGTGTGCTGGCACCAATTGACTAGTGTGTGGGACCTACGGGTTGGATCCGATAATAAATGGACTACGTGTGGTGTCATGTGCATACAAGTGCTGTGATGCTTTGCAGTGGGTTGAATTGGTTTGGTTGGTTGACTGTTGAGTCAAGTTTACATTGCATTATGTGTGGCTTGGAGGGTAAACTTGCATATGATTGAAACATCTGCTATGTATTGTTGTGATTGTTTATTAGGGTGTTTGAGCGAATCAACGTCCTAACCGAGCTTAGGCATTGGCTCACCGAGATTAATTTCTCACCCCGTCGTGGTTAACATTTTTCAGGCAGTGATGGAGGCCGTGGATGTTAAACCTAGAGGATTGTGGTAGGATTTTTGGGAGTAGATGAGGGGTTAACCTTACCCAACCTCGTGTCTTTTTGAGATTCTAGTGAGCTACCCCGAAGAATGGAGTTGTATATATTTACTGTAGCTTAGTAGGGTTAAATTTCATTTACTCGGCTGTTTAATGAAATTGTTTTTGTGAATTGACTATGTTGATTTTCCCGATGTACTATCCCGTTGTTATTGATTGTCTGGGAGAGTTGCACGTTCCGCATGTACCGTATTTTCGTGGGTTGATAGTTTACCCGGGACACTATCATTCATGACCCGAGGCGAGTCAGGTAGGGATGTCGCGAGCTCAAGAGTCGAGGCGTAACACTTACATTAGATTAATGGGGGCTGATTCATATCGTGAGACCGAGAGTTAAATATCTAGAGTAAAGAAATTTAATTTTTCCAAACTATTCTTGTGAATCAAAGACGTACCTTTTAGCTCAAGCGATAGCGTGTGTCATTCATTGATGGATGATGACGCTTTTCCCGCTCTAGATAAACCGATTCAAGTCATGGATGAAGCAGCAGCCGCCAGCAAATCCGTGTATCAGAAGCCCAATGAAGAATTAGACATAGATGCGGCCACGTACGACATTGATGCGGCCAAGTACGATATTAACGATCTTCCGTAGGCGATTCTAGAACACATAGTATCTTTCCTTCCGACGAGCGATGCTTTTACAACGCATGTGCTGTCGAAAGGGTAGCGATACCTCTAGACCTCATGTCCTAATCCTAGACTTTTCGAGTCGTGCTTTTCCGGGAGGAAGCAATTTGCCGCCTTCGTGGATATAGTACTCGCTCTCCAGGGCTCCTCTCGCATAAAACAGTTGGTCCTCCATTGTAACACTTTGGACTACGCATCCCGTTTTGATTTATGGATGTCCACTGCTGTAATACGGAGTATCAAAGATTGCTCTATATGCCTTTCACGTGACCGCCTTTCATGTGACCGAGGAAATCTCGTCCGGCCTTATTGTTGTTCGGTTGTGCAATACCGACTCGCTTAGAATTATGCATGCCGCGGGCATTGAAACTACCTTCTCGAATTTGGATTCCAAATCTTAAATTCTTGCTTCTCGAGGACAACGCCTTCGTGGACGAGCCCTCGACATAGCCTCTGTTATCTAGCCCCGCGCTTGAGGAGTTAATCATAGAAGAGTGTAATTGGCAAAGTCCCGAGACACTAACTATTCGATCTCCCATGCTGAAGATCTTGAAACTACGCGACAAAGATTGTGATTGTTCGTCTAGATATCTTTTTTGGGAACACCCACATGGCTGTTGGGTTTTGATATGTGGAAATAATCTTGGAACCGTCACGCCCCGACTCTCGAGCCCGCAACATCCCTACCAAATCGCCACGAGGCCACGAAGGATAACGTCCCGGGCGCGTTATCGACCTATCCACTATATATGCATGCGGAAACGGTTTACTCTCAAACAACATATAAACAAACAGGGATAACATAGCAGGAGATACATACCAAGGCAAATAATCAAAAAGTAACACGTACAGTTACCGGACAGCAGATGAGTCTTAACCCTACCGAGCTACGTAAATATATATACAACTCCATACTTTGGGGTGGCTCACTAAGACCTCAAAAAGGTACCGAGTCCAATAAGGTTAACTTCTCATTTACTCCAAAAGACAACCCTCATAACCTGGCCTTGGTATCCGTAAAGCTCCATCACTTAGGATCTGAAAATGATTCCCACAACAGGGCGAGATATAAATCTCGATGAATCAAGCCTAAGCTCGATTAGGACACCGATTCGCCTATAACATCCTAAACACAAGAATTATAAAACCACAATTTAAACATATATCCAGCAATCATATCACATGGCAATAATCATCCACATGCATACTTACTAGCCTTCAGCCACACATAATGCAATACTTGACTCAACTCAATAGTCACATCGGACAACCAACCGAACAAAGCATCACACTCACAAGTATGCACTGGACACCACACAAGTCCATTTATTAACGATGATCACGCCCTTGGCGCCACAGTAATGAGGATCCACACGATCGGCATGATCGACTCTCACAATTAATGCGATCCCGCACTCTTCCGGCAGGACCGGGCTATGTTCCTTTTCCCTCTTGGCAACGGCTACTACAAGCAGTGTATCCAAGGCACCATGCACGGCACGGCAAGTAAGCATCCCTAAACGGGGCTTCGGCCCATCACAAGTCGCGACCGGCATCCGATAATCCCTTAAAACCGTACGTACCATACGGGGCATGAATTATCGTGCTTCTAGCAAGTCGTGTGGTTCCATAAAAATGGTACGGTGTGTACTATGTGTACAAGACAAACTTGCCAGGAAAACCCATCATCGTTCCTTCATATGACCATACAGCACACCCGACACATCAATCAATTTATTCTCTTTGATTTAGGCCGGATGCTCATACAAACGTGCTCAAAGGCTCGGCCCAAGGCCATTTTCATACTAAAATATGTCTTTGATCTTGCACATGATCATATGCATATGTAGACTACCAAATAGACGATGCAAAGACACACGAGGCAATTAACTCCCAAACGAACACCAATTCACTCAACGAGCAATCGGGATACTCAAATCAACATTTCAACGGGGCGATCCGCCCAAACAAAGTCATCAATTCAATTAGGCCACATAAAGGCTCAATTTCGTGCCAAAGTCATTGATTTGCCAGTTTGATTTATAATCGCTAATCGATCACTCATCCTTTATCTATCGCTCGCTCGCGATCAAATCACAACATACAATCAAATTGGTCTAACATCAATTAGCCACAGACAATTCTAATTTAATCGATTATGATCATTTACCCTAAACCGAGTTTCTAACTAATCCGACCATAATCAAATTTATCTAAATACCCTACCGACTAGCTAACTAATCCTAGGCGCAATTAGCGCCCTAACCAAGGATTAGGGTCAACTCACCAAAAACGGTGGTTGAGGTCGGGTCGTGCACGATTTTCGAGGTCGGGGCCGAAAATCACTATTCACGCCGAAAAATACTATTCATGCCGGAAACACTGTTCATCGACGGCACTGTTCCGGCGACAATGTTCATGGCCGAAACAGTGACAAGTTCGACGGTGAAATCGCTGCAAACGGCAGCAGCTCGGCGATCGGAGGTCCAACGAGTGACGAAGATTGAAAAACAGAATCGATAGAGGTAAAAATAGGGAAAATCGAGGCTGAGTTGAGGGAAATTTGATTTCACGGATTGTGGCAAGGTTGGGGAAGGCTGGAGGACTCACCTATGGGTCGAGGACGACCTTCGGGACTAGCTGGGTGTGGCGGACGGCGGCCGGAGGCGGCCGAACAGCGGCGGTGTAGAAATCGGCGCGAAACAAGGGGAAAACGGCAAAACAGAGGAGGTCCGATCGGGGCTCAAATCGGGCTCTACGGGCGGCAATCGGCTTCCGGCGACTTTGGGGGATGATGAGGGGTCGAAGATGGTTGTCGGGGGTGATTGGCGACCGGCGGAAGGCAGCGGAGACGGCTGGAACAACAGCTGTAACTCAAGCGACGGAAAACAAGGCAAACGGGTTTCAAATCTGTTTCGAGGCTGTTCGCGGCGGTCCGAGGCGGTGCACGGCGGTGGGTCGGAGTCCGGAGGTCGAAGGGAAGGTGATGTAGTGGTGGATGGTGGTCGGAAGTGGTGCGGAGGGGCTGGAGCAACCCGGGTAGCCCACGGACGCGAAACAGAGCGATCCTGCGCCGGAATCGTTCTGGGGTCTCACGGCGGCGAATGGCTGTCGGAGCGAGGTCGGAGGGAGGTGGAGTGAGGGCTAGACGACGGGGCAACGGTTGTGGGAGTTTGCGTCGCACAAAAACGACCACGGAAGGAGATGGGAGGCTCGGTGTGCAGGGGGCATTTCACGCGAGCAACAGGGGAGGGGGCTGCAGACGTGAGGGAGAGAGAGAAGAGGGAGGAGAGAGAGAACTTTGACTAAGGTTTGACTGGAGCTGAAGATTTGACTGAAGGTGGGGCCCACGGTCACTTCAAAATTGATAAATTTCGTCCCATACGCATAATATCCAAGGGCAAAATGGTCTTTTGATAAATTGGGACTAATTGGATTTTTGGCTCAACCGATTAGGAATAAAATTTGGATTTTCACGGGTTAGGTTTGGTCCGGGAAAAGGTCTAGGCGCGACAAATTAAAATCCTAAATCGCGGTGACCACGATTTCGAGACCCAATCAAAATCGAACGACGAATCGGGAAATGTCCAAAAATCGTCACTTATGTCCTTGCGATCCAAAAATTTGCACCGACTAAAATTCAATTTCTTCCTTTTTATTGAATTTGGGCAAATTACATAGTTCAAATTTCTCGAGTGTCACAGGAACAATACCCATTCTTGAATAATTACCGGGTCGAAAAGTCATGCTCACTTCTGGAGGCGTGCATCAATGTCCATGACTGTTGTCCGAGTAGGACCAGACAAGTTGCCTACCGTCTAAATAAGCTGCTCGAAGGGATGTGTTCCGTCAAAACATTGAAACTGTCAAGCAAGGCTGTCGATGTAGGTATCTCTGCTTCCCGGGGAGATCCGGAAGCTCTATCTCGTCTCAATATTGGTTCCAAATTCACTTGGTATTTGTCATTTCGTCTCTCGCCCGGTTCCTTGAGATTATCCTTACTAGCAAGCATATTTGTTTTGCCTTCTTTGCAGGATCTAGGTAGTGCAGCCGAACTCCGCAAGCATCTGCCTGTCTTTCCTAATCTCATGTTACTGGACTTCGGGCGTCTGGCATTGAAACAACAAGCGATTATTAAGTTCCTGCATAATTCCCCGAGTCTTGAAGCGCTTAAATTTAGAGAGGTAACTGGATTTTGATTAAAAAAGAACATCTTCTCTTGCCGTCTTCTGCCGTCAAAGAGCACGATGTCTAAACTGTGCTTCCCTCATTTTGATAATCATGGTATCGAACTATATCACAAGGGCGACGGCTAGGGTGCGCTATTGGTTCCAGCACCCAGTTGTTTCGCCTCGCACCTCAGGGAGATTGTATTATCTGATGTATTGCTGCTCGAGAAGGAGGTTTTCATGCTGGAATTGCTGCTGAAGCATGCGGTGGTCCTAGAAAAACTCATTATACGGCCCGCATGGCATTGCGAGCGGATAAATAAGGAGTGGTACCGTGAAAAGTTACTAGAGACACTTTGTGGATCGAAAAGTTTAGAAATCGCCAATTTGGGATCTTTAAGGAGCTAAAGATTCACCTAAAGTCACTGGTAGTGCACATGTTTTGGTTGTTCCAGGAAGCTGGATTTCTTCTTTGGTCATCATATAAACTCTATGAGCAGAACTATGCAGACGACTTTGTACTCATTGTCCTGCCCTTGCGGATGATCCTAATTCTGTTTTCCAAGCTTGAACGCAAGAGATGAAGCACTGTTCTGTTCAAAGCTTGGATCAGTAGATCTGGATGTGATGAGTCGAATTACTTATCCTTCCATAATTTACTACATATTACCTTAAATTACCAACTTAAATTAGGGAGACTTGATAACTTTTGTCAAACTAAGTTACTAACTTGTTTAGAGTGCCAACATCGAATCATTTTCTTTAACATATCAACTTTTCAATCGACTTATGAACCTTTTTTTTTCTTGATTAGTAACACTTTGAATTTACATACTCTTTTTAAGGTTTACTGTACCAAAACTTTTCTCTCGATAAGTTGCCATATAATATTGGATGGCCCACTCTCATTTCAGCTATTATGATTATTCGATTTTTTTTTTTTTTGTAAAGCTACCAAATATTTCTCATTGTTTACCAACTTTTATTTTACTTATCTACGAACACGTTTAATTTTACCAATTCTTTTTAGCAATTATCAACCATAATTAGAGAGATTTGCAGATTTTTCTCCGATTAAGTTACCAACTAGCTTCGGATTAACAACTCTAAACTGAATTATTATCAACTTTTATTATATTATACCAACTTGAGGTTACCTTCTTATGCAAGCTTTAAGTTTAATCTTGAATTCACTTACTTTAAGTTAAGTGACTTATCAACTATTCTTCAATTTATCAATCTGTTCTGGATTACCTATTAACAATTTAGTTTGCTACCAAGTATTGATTTTTTTTTCTTTGATTTATCAACTTTTTCTTTTAGCTTAGGTAATATGACACAAATGGTTCATGAAGTTTGGCACGATGCGCAATATCGTCTCTAAACATTTAATTTTTTTAATGTAGTCCATAAACTTTAACTTAATGTATAATGTCATCTTGAGCTTTTAATCTATTCAATGTAAACCCCGAACTTTTTAGTCCATGTTCAATTTAATGTCTGGACAATATGAAAAGATTCAATATTGACCTTAAACTTGAATTAATGAAAAAATAATATTAAATATATTCATATGGTCTAGAAACTAGATTAATCATTTACCAAAACAATCATGGAACATTTGCAGTAATGGTTAAATAAATAATTGGGCCAGCGGATGATGGACTTAAATAAATGGATCCGGACGTAGATAAGCCCGCGGGATGTAGGATTTTCCCAACTCCCAAGCTAATGATGTATTTTAATGTACTCACAATAGGAAAGAAAGTCTGGACTCTTTCTTTGATAAACCCTAGTCGTCCCCTCACCTATAAAAAGCTTTTCAGAGAAAGAAGAAGCTTCGTCCATATCCTTGCACTCGACGGAGAATAATAGAGAGAAAAATCGGGGGAAGGAGAAGAGGGTTCGGTTTTGGCCTCCCGCCTCCGTCGCCGCCCGGGCCTGCTGCTCACCGTCGCCGCCCACTGTTCTCGCAGTGATCACGATGGCCTCAGCAGATACCCGCCAAACGATATACCGGCGGCCAAATTTGGGTCTATTTTCCTTTTGCAGGTTCCGGTGTTCTCTTTTTACGTGAGATTTGAATTGTTTTGCTGCTGATCGCCGCCGCGCACGACCAGGCTGCTACTTAGTCCCTCCACCGTTGTATTTTATTGCCATCAACTCGCTGCCGTAGCCTTCACTACCAACTCCCAAGGCCCACGCTAGCTGTTACACTCTTTGCCGTCGCACACCCCACGGCCGGTCCGAGCTTGGTTGGTCGCCCTTAGCTGCCGCCGGCCCCCGTGATCCACCGTTCTCGGTTTGATTTGGTAACTTTCCAAGCCCTATTTGAAATTTTGTAGCCTAAAATTGATTTATTGATACTAATACTATCTCTCAAGATGTTTACGCATTATCATTGTATGTATAAAAATCGTTATGATCACTAATTTGAGCCAAGAGACGTCGAAGTCATTCTTTTCCATTATCTCGATTTTTTATGTTGAGTTTTGTTGAATATCGCATTGTGGGTTTGATTTATTTCATGTTTCTTTTAATTTCACGCACTTTCTTCCGCTGAAAATATGAAATATAAAAAAATATATATTGCTCTACATGATATATAGAGTAGTTACTTATTTTGAATTGCATGTTTAGGAAGTATTGATCATTTACGAAATTTTCTAACTTTGAATTAGATTTAACATAAATTATTTTGTAACTTGGTCGATAATCTCACACTTTAGATAATTTCTATATCTCGAATTTAGAAGGAAAAAAAAAATAAATGCACGTGCATATAATGTAGATTTAGTTGCGGCGTCAACATTCTTGCTACATCATGGCCATGTCATCATGTATGACAAGTCATATACCATGTCACATATTTCATGTCGTTTAGATATTGCATGGTCACGTCATTTGATTTAAATTGCCTGGAACAAAGACGGATGCAAGAAGCAATGGCGTCAAAGCCATCTCCATCATCAGAAGATAACTTTGAATTGAAGGCCATTAAAGCCATGGGAGCCACCGAGGAAGGTGATGCAGTTTTTGGCACCGGTGCGGAGGTGAATCTGGACTCACAAGTGCTCCATGTCTCCGATTTTCTCGACTACTGCCCGAGAAAACCAAAATACTTCAACCGTGTCCACACTGGATATGAGTGGAATAAGCACGATCAAACGTATTACGATCACGATAATCCACCTCCAAAGACGGTGCAAGGGTATAAGTTTAACATCTTTTACCCCGACCTTGTCGACAAGACCGAGGCCCCGACATGCATGATCGAAAAGGATGGGAATAGCACAGAGACGTGTATCATCCGGTTCCACGCCGGGTCTCCATACGAGGACATAGTGAGTTTACTAGAGCAGAAAATTCATAAATTTTTTGGCGATTTTGTTGATTTACATGCTGCTCGTGTACCGCAGGCTTTTAGGATTGTGAATAAAGAATGGGAATATTCATGCAAGAAGGGATTCAAATGCACTTTCGAAGAAGGGATTTTGCATGTTTATTTTAACACCGTACGCCATCGCTACCGTCGATGAACAGATTTGTCTTTTTCTATGGAAATCATAGGTGAACACGTACTTGTTTTGAATCTTCTCTGGTACTAGGAATTTGCTAGCAGGATGTGGATTCTAACTTCTAAGCTAAAACTAGTAGTGTGATGAACATTTCGAGGAGATAGGAGACCGAATTTTGCATCATGTTTTCGGGAATGAGTTTTTTTCTTGAGGTTTGCTGCATCTCATTCATTTGTAGATCGTTCCCTCGATATTGTGACTGTAAGTAAGGAAAGGCTTGAGGTGATTGGGGATGGCGTTGCCCGGTGGCGGTGGTGGTCGGTGATGACGGTGATCGGAGAAGCCGGTTGCTGTTAGCAACGATACTCGGCGATGGAATGGAACTAGCAGTGGTGAAGCCTATGTTAATCCCGGGTTGTTTTAGTTGAGACTACAGCTTTAGTAATCAGATTATTAAGCTTTGGTAATCTAGTTATTAGGCTTGATAATCAGATTAAACTTATCCTAAGCGTGCCACCCACAGAATGTCTCTTACAAGTTACAATCATATCTGAAACATTATGGATAATTGCTTTACCATTTGCAAGTCAACTCCTACAATAGGAGGTCAGAGCAAACTACACTTGGCTTCAAGCTCCAAATTCAAAACAATGTCTCCACAAAGCCATTGCGAAAATGCCACCATGCCCACAAAAGTCATAAATTTGTATACCTATGATAAATTCACTTTCCATTAGTTTCCGTTAAATTTTACCATTAAATTGCTGAGTTTTGATGTCGGGTGCAACAATTTTGGGTTTTACTTTCCATTTGTGAAACATCAAGCCAGTGTTAAGTTGCTGCATAACTCCCCGAATCTGGAAACACTTGAATTTAGAGAGGTAACTGGATGTTAGGCTAGAAAAAGAACCATCCTTTCTTGTTGTCTTCTGCCGTCAAAAAGCATGATGCCTAAACTGTGCCTCTCTCATTTCGATAATCAGGGCATCGAAGTGTATCCCAGAGAAAGCAAAGACGGTGCGATAATGGATCCCGCTCCCTGCTCTTTCAGCTCGCACCTTAGGCAGATCGTGTTAGGTAATGCACTCATGCACGAGAAGGAGTTTGGCATGCTGGAAGTGTTACAAGAGATCCGCTGCGGATTGAACAGTTTAGAAATAGAGTTAAGATTCACCTAAAGTCCACGGGGGTCAACGGGTCGGGTTGGGTTACCATGATACCCGATCCAAAACACCATAGAAATATGCTTGACCCGACCCGAAATGCTATAGACAATGTCTCAAAGAGTTCGGGTCGTGTTTCGTGTTTCCATTCTTGAACATGCCCGAAAATTCGGTAGGGCCGAGTTCGTGTTGGGTATGTTGTTCGGTTTGGACACTCCCACAAAGTCACTGGTATAAATTTTGTAAGTTGCAGTCTTGAAAGTGCACATTATTTGGTTGTTCCTGGAAGTTGAATCTCCCCGTCTTTCTTGTTCTCTGTCCTTTTTGGTTCGTAAATCTTAGTTGGCGTTTAGAATAATCAATACCGCATATTCAGGTTTGTCCGCCAAGATATGTTTTTTTGGGTAAAGAAAAGGAAAATGTGAATAAAATTTACAATTTCTGGGAAGTGTCAATTTTTTTAATAACAATGTATATTTTATTTTCCCTTCTATTAATCTTTTTATCTCTTTCCTTTTTTTTTTTCCCTTTGTACTCGTACTGTGCCCGGCCAGGGTTTCCGGAGCTTGCCAGGCCACAATAGTAGTAGGCAGAAAAAAGAAAGAGAGAAAAAGAAAAATAAATTAAGAAATATCATTAAAAATTATTCATGCCAGCGCCGATCGACAAAGTGGAATGAACCGGCACAACTATAAAAGGTTTAGGACTCAATTAGCAAAAAAAAAAAAATTAGGACTGAATTGGCACAATTGCAATAGATTTATGATTTTTTGATCAAATTGATACCTAGACTTGCGCATATATGTAGTTTTGAAAAATAACATGCCTTCCTTCTAAGGCAAAGGTTAAGTACTAGCACGCAGCCAATTTGAAAATTTTACCTAATCGTTATATTGTACATGGACAAACAAATTGGTAAAGCAGAAAGCTCCCGAGGTTGAGGAAGATCAAGAACAAGACGTCATCAATTCAATCGAGATCTCCTATGTTTAGTAACTAGAGGACTACATTGGACTAATACGAACTTGTTTGAACTAATCAAGGTTTATAGGACTTGATTATACAATTCCCCTAAGCTACAAGTTTTCTTTAACAAAAGATAAGATAAAGAAAGATCAATTCCGATTTAAATGGAATTGACCTATTTGACCAAACCCACCGGATTACTAGATGTACTTCTCATTCAAAATACATATACTGCAAAATCGCCAAAAAAAAAAAAAAAAGAAACTTAATCTTTAAAGATCCAGATTCGTTTCAAATTAACCCTCTATTTCTTCATTCTCCCATCCTTGCCAGCCTTGACCTATACAGTATCGTTGTATACCTTCTAAGGGAAAAAAAAGCAGTAGCAGCAGCATCAGCATCAGCATCAGCGTCTTGTCCAACCTCCAAGTGCCGTCATTTAAGGTGATACTTTCACTTCCTCCTCCTCCTCCTCCTCCTTCTTCCTTTTTGCTTTTCTTATTCTGGACGGAGTTTACGGGGAGTAGCTTGTGTTTAGAAAAGTGAAAAAGCTAGCAACTTTGGAAAGAACTCGGCTAGAAGATACAACAATTTACGGGTAGTATCGTCATTGATCAGATCACAATAGATTGTTGAGATTGTGGATGAGGGGGTGAATGATGTGTTGGATTTAATATCGTTAAATTTGGTTTTCTTCCCGAACTATTGTTGTGAAACAAAGATATATGTTTTAGCTCTAGCCATTGCATGTGTTGTTCTTTGATGAATGATGGGGCGTTTCGTGCTCTAGATAAACCGGTTCGAGTTATGGATGAAACAGCAGCCGCTAGCAAATCTAAGCATCGGAAGCTGAACGAAGAACAAGACATGGATTCGGTAGCTTGCAACATTGACGATCTTCCAGAGGCGATCCTTGAACACATCCTATCTTTTGTTCCAATAGAGGATGCTGTTGCAACGTGCGTGCTGTCAAAAAAGTGGCGGTACCTCTGGACCTCTCATCCTAATCTTGAACTTTTTGAGTCGCGGTTTTCCGGGAGGGAGCACTTTACCAACTTCGTGGATGGAGTACTCCTCCAGGGTTCCTCTCGCATAAAAAAGTTGGTCCTCCGTTGTAGCAATTTCGACTACGCATCCCGTATCAATTTTTGGGTATCCACTGCGGTAGCGCGGAAGGTCGAAAGTTGCTCAGTCCTCCTTTTATGGATCCCTGGAAATCTGGTCTTGCCTTATTGCTTGTTCAGTTGCGCAACACTGGCTCGCTTGGAATTATGCGTCTTGCCGGCATTGGAACTACCTTCTCGAATTTGGCTTCCGAATCTTAAATTCCTGCTCCTCAAGTACTTCAAGTTTGTGGACGAGCGCTCGACCGAGCAATTGTTATCTAGCCCGGCGCTTGAAGAGTTGATCATAGAGGAGTGTAATTGGAGTAATATCGAGGCACTGACTATTCGCCCTTCCATGCTGAAGATCTTGACCATACACGATGACCATGATGGTTTTTCCTTGGTTCACCCATATGGCTGTCGGGTTTTGATATGTGGAAATAATCTCGAAAGAATACTTTGCAGAAGTTCATTCTTGAATGACTACCGGTTCGAAAAGTCATGCTCGCTACTGGAGGCGTGCATCAATGTAACGGCCTGTCCTCCAAGTAGGACTAGACAAGTTGCCCGCCGTCTACATAAGCTTCTTGAAGCAACGTGTTCCGTCAAGAAATTGACACTGTCGAGCACGGCTGTCCGGGTAGGTATCTTACTTAGAGAAATCTGGAAGTTCTGAGTTTGCTATTCTTGCTAGCGAGCACGTTTGGTTTGCCTTCTTTGCAGGTTCTAAGTAGTGCAGCCGAGCTCTGCTCACATCTGCCCATCTTTCCTAATCTGAAGTTACTGGTCTTTGGGCGTTTAGACTTGAAACATCAAGCGATTGTTAAGTTGCTGCATAATTCCCCAGATCTGGAAACGCTTGAATTTAGAGAGGTAAACTGTATTTTGATTAAAACATAACGTACATTTTGTTGTCTTCTGACATCCAAGAGCACGATGTTGAAACTGTGCTTCTCTCATCTTGATAATCAGGGTATCCAACGATACGGCATTGACGATGGCTATGATGCGATATTGGATCCGGCACCCCATTGTTTCGGCTCGCATCTTAAGCAGATTGAATTACATAATGTACTCATGGGCGACGAGGTGGTTCGCATGCTGGAATTGTTGCTGAAGCATGCGATGGTCCTGGAAAAACTCCTGATACACCACAGACGGACATTTTCGTGGCTCGGATTCGAGGAGAGTTACCCCAAAACGTTACCAGAGGTGCACTGTGGATCGAAAAGTTTCAAAATTACCATTTTACCACCTGATATTGACAAAAGGCCACTGTCATAACATGTAAGTTGCAGTCCTGAAAGTGCACATGTTTTGTTGTTCCAAGACACTGGATCTCTTTTTTGGCCATCATATCGACTCTATAAGTATAACTACGCCGACGGCGACAGCGATGGTGATGGCTTTGTATCCATTGTCCTGCCCCTGCAGATGATCCTAAATTTCGTTTTGCAAGCTTGAATGGTTGAGCCAAAAACAGAAGGCTCGACTGCAAAACATGAAGTACTGCTCTGTTCAGAGCTTGGATCAATCTCACTTGATTGATCTAAACCTGCTCTTACAGTATTGTGGAAGAACTCAGATGAAGAATCATATTATTCCTTGTCAAGAACTACAATTTTTCTTCTGTGGCGGTTGATTTTAGAAGTTTGGGTAAGTATAAAAAATTATTGGCCAAAAAAAAAGGACCGATGACTTTTTTTTTTTCAAGTAACTTGTTGGCGACTTAATACTTTTATGATTTGCAAATTCTTAATATCTTGTATTAACTTACCCAGTTTCATTGCAGAACTTACACATCGAATCAACTTGTTTTCCATTGACTAAGTCATTTTCGGTAAATATTTTCCCTCGAACAAACATATCCTAAGTTAGACGCTCTTTCAACTGAGCAATACTCCTACGATGTGTTCCCGTACTCTTTGAGAATTGTAAGCTGTTGGCCCACCAAGTTAGAATTTGTTGGTTCTATCTCTGCATTTAAAAGTCAAACTGTCTCACTTGATTGACCTGTTCAGTACAAGTGCTGGCTTTGGACTTGGGTGGATCTACCTTGTCCCTGAAGTTTAAGGTTCAAGCTAGGCATCTCTTTGCATAATGTTTGCCTTTTATCTGTGTTAGTGCTGGTTGTTTAAGATGGCTTTGTGATTGTTTGATTAGATGTCAGAAGATTAGTGAATCTTAAACCTGATGAGCAGTTGCCCAAAAGTGTGGTGAATCAGTACGTGTTTAGTATACTTGCTCAGTTCATCGCCAACTTCGAATAAGCAAAAGAGTGTTCCGGAGCAGTGAGTGCATGTTTAAGCTCTTGAACATTGTTTCACAGCATTTAAAAGAGCAAGTGACGCTTTCTCTCTCTTTGGAAAGACGAGAGCAGCTTCTTTCCTATTCAGAAAACAGAAAAAGAAAATATAGAAGAAACGAGAATTTTCCTTGACTCGTCCCATACCGAGCCTCACGATGTCGTCCTCCTGGGAGTGCTACTTTGAAGTTCCAAAATTAATTATTTGTTGTTATGTTAAAAGTTATTACGTGAGTTAATTCCAATTTTCACATATATATCTTAGAATTGCTATCCCCATATTCGGTGCATAGTTTGGCCTACCCCGTTCTACACCCTAATAGCTTGCCAAGAACCGCTCCTTGTCCGGACCTGTGGCTCTAGCTACAACTCCCCACCTTCGTTGGACTGTTCGTTATAGGCCCACTGGCTTATACATGGTTCGTCCCCAAATCATACATCTACTGGAGGGGGTCCCGTTCTATTACCAAATTGTGCCAACTTTTGCATTGTTTGCCCCCAAACCACACACTTATTGGAGAGGGTCCCGCTCTATTATCAAATTGTGACGCCCTGAATTTAACTCACTCAAGGTTTTATCCGATGTGGCCCGACTTATATGGAAACTTATGCTTTTATCATTTGACGTACGGATGAGCATATTCTCAGGAGGTCACCATCTTGGGAGTTCTTCCGCTTGAGCATGCTTAACTTTGAAGTTTCAAAGCTAAACATTACCGTTACGTCAAATTGCGCATCCATGAGGTAATTCATTTTTCACATATATATCTCTAAATCATATCAAAATTATTCTCTCCATATTTGGTGCCATCCTACAGGAGTCGCTCCCTTTTTAGGCCTTTTGGCTCTGGCGACAAGTCCACGCCCACATCGGATTGGGCCGTTACATCTTCTCTGTTCCTTTCTCATCCGTTGTTTGAGAGCAATTTGCTCCACTGAAGGACTTCTGGCTCATGGAATAATGCAAAAGTTGTTTCATCGCATGGATCTGACCCAATGGAGCATCTATGTATGATGTTGTCATGTTGTGTAAAAAGAAACAGCATCCTGCTCCGGATCTCTGGCAGAGGTTTAAGCTAAAGGTGATCATGCCCCATCCCCACTCTCCTCAAAATCGATTATCGCCAATGGTCTCACCCAATTTTCCTCCGCCTACCCCCGGTTCGTCATAAACAAAGGTTTCATTGAACGGACACATGGAAAAAAAATATATATCATTCCTAACATGGAGCACATAAGCTTGGTTACTTTCAAAAAATAAAACAGAGTGTACAAAAAGACGTCTACATCGGAATATAAAAATTGAAAGTACAATAGGTTCTAACCATTTGAGAAATTTCCAGACAGATCATCGATTCAATATAGGGTCTCCTAAAAAAAAAAAAACAGTTGCCATCACACTGTCAAATCTCGTCCTAACGGAACGTACTTTCAGTCTTTCTCGTTCTAGGTCTAGGCTCGAATCACCACTAGTATCTCAAGAAACACAAGTGATCCGAATTGCTCTACACCTAATTTAACCGTTTAGGTGCTTGGATGCCCAGCCAAAGGCGGACAGATCATTTTTCAATTTAAAAATAAAACATAAAACAGCCGCCATCACACAGTCAAAGCTCGACCGAACGGAAAACCCTTTCAGTCTTTCTCGTTCAAGGTTATGATCGAAAGAGTTTACACTTAGTAGGTCAAGAAACACAAGTTACAGAATCCTCTAGCCATTAGTCCAAGTGTGATGCAAGCGACATTACACTATCAGAAGAAATTATTGCAGAATATGCCCAATGGGGACCATAGTATCTGTTGGAGAATGTTGGGTATGACCTGCAGAGGATGCCCAAAGGAACGGAATACTACTTGCTGGTTCTGGAGAGTCAGGTGACCATTCCTTTACCTTACATTCCACCAAACTCCAAACAAATCAAATGAAACAACCTACCATTCCCCCTTGTATTTTGATCAATCCAGGGAGAACGGGGCCGCCGCCGCTTCTGATCACCGGATGCTAGTGCCGTTCTCCCCAGCAATAACTGTCTCGCATCACCTTTGGCTCTTTGACAAGACCAATGACACATTGTCACCACCGATCAATACCCTAAAAGCACATGTAATCTCCATCCACTTAATAATGATATTTTGGTTTTACTTTGAGAAAATTTTCTATTTTGTCACTTTAGCTCTAGCCTTTGCGTGAAAGTCCAATATTTTCATTTCCAATCAATTTTTGCCGGAACTCGCCGACATGGTGATATGTCACGTGTAGGACAGCCAGCAACGATGACAAGACCGCTCCGTCACGCATTCTCAGCGAAAAATGACCATACATTGAAATTCCGTTAAATTGATAAAATTAAAAAATTTAGGACTGAATTAGCATCCGCATAGTAGGCTTATGATTGATTAGATTTTTTTTCCTTTTGTTCCACTTTTTATTGCCTTTTCAAAACCGACCACGTCCATCACCATGTTGACCGCCTCTATGTCAAACTTCTTGCAAATTTTCGAGAGCGAGGAACGATGTAACCTCTCTCTCAATTCCAAACCGCAAATTCCATGCAACTAGCACTCTAATGCGATCTAATGCGATCTAATGCGAATGAGAAAGGCAATACATTGGTGTTAGAAAGTTATAATTGAAAGTGACGGGAGCCCTGCACTTTGGTGTGAAGTACACGGTCAGGAGAGAGTTTGGGAACACCGAGCACTTGTCCTTTTTCATTTGATTTGTAGTACCAAGTTGCTTTGATTTTGATTTGATGTTGATCGTTTCATTTCAAACAGGGAATTTTGGGAGATCAAAATCAAGTTGCCCCGGCTGGGAATAATTTGATAGACGTTCACAGGCTTTATTTTATTTGGTTAATATCATAAAAAACTTCAGACTAGTATTTCCGTGATAAATTTTTCTAAAATATTTTTTTTACCACAAAAAATCTCAAATTAGTATAATTGTGATAAATTTACCTCAAAGTATTTTTTTGATCATCAAAAACCCTAAACTAATACACCTGTGATAAATTTATTTTAAGATAATTTTTTTACCACGAAAAATCTCAAACTAGTATACTTGTTACAAATTTACCCTCCGTTAAATTGGATTAATACTACGAAAAATTTCAAATCAATACACATGTGATAAATAGAGGTTAAAAATTTCAAACTAGTACATCCGTCAATTACCACATATCATACAACTTAGCACTTTAATGGTTAGATTTGACGAAAACCGACGGAGGGTAAATATGTCATAGATATAACGGTTTAGGGTAAAATTGTCACGAATGTACCGGTTTGAGATTTTTTGTGGTTAAAAAAATATTTTAGGGAAAATTTGTTACAAATATATTAGTTTGGGACTTTTTGTGATATTAATCCTATTTTATTGTGATTTTTTTTGAAATATTAAAATATTAAATTAGGCCTTCATTTTAGTTGTGGTCTCACAAAACACTTAACCAGGCTAAAGTCCTATAGTATGTCATATATGTCTAACAACGCTTTATTCTAATAACTTTAAGTCTTTCTAATAATCACGGCTTACATTTTGCCATGTCAAATACGGAAAAAAAAAAATGTTGCATCCAATGAATTTGTTCTCCTCCAAATTTTGTTTTCCCACGAGTGTTCTCTTCGCGTGCAGAACCACTATATTGACTCGCACGAAACCGATGTATAGTCGGTCTACGCCACGAGATTTAAAATCGCCATTATGGGCACGACAAAATATCACGACATAAATGTGCTCAAATTGAATTAAACCTCGTTGGGTCGGCGAGCTCGGAACGTGACCAAAAATATCGATGTCACCTCGTGCACAAATCAAACCCAAACATCATGACAAGAAGACATACATCTCATGCTCTATGTATTGACAAGCGATTGCTGAGTGCTTCCCCACCGCACGTCCCGGAAATAGGAGCCCGAAATTGGAAAATATCTCGCGCACTTCCATCAAGTTGTTCCACACAAACTGGCAAGCAACTTGATGTCCATCTTGCAAATATCAACATCAAATCAAAATAAAATAAAAAAAACAACAACTTGGTACTAAAAATCAAGTGCAAATAGACAAGGGTGTTGTGTTGTCTTTCGCATTCGTGTTAACAGTAGAAGCTGCATGGAATTTGCGGTGTGGAATTGAGAGAAGGGTCACATCGATCCTCGTGGGTTTGAATTGGAAATTAAAAAATATGTCAGCCTTTATTTTATTTTATTTTATTTTATTTTATTTTTTTGTATTTTTGATTTGGGAATTTATGGCGTGTTCTTTTGTATTTTTCTGGCCGATATTAATTTTTGGCGGGGCAGGGAAAAAAAAATCCAGCCAGGAAATTGCATGCTTGTTTCCTTCTCCTTCTCTGCCATCAATCTTGAATCAAATTCTATTCATGGAGCTCACGGGCAACCTAAATCGTCAAAGGTTGACCCGCGTTAAAGAAAAGGAAAATTCTCAATAAAATTTCTAAAAATTTTATTCCGTGAGATATCAATTACCTAAATTTTTATTATGTCTCGCCATTCTTCTCAAACTCGCACCGACGACTCAAAAATGCATTCAATCATAGTTTAATGGTCGTTGGAGATCCGACACGGTAGCATGTGTAGACGATGCCGGGTAGGATTTTAAATAGTCATTGTTGACAAAACTACTAATGCTAGCTTACGTTTTTTTAGCTAGGATTTACACTTACAAAACGATTTTTTTTTTGTCATTTTATAACAAAAAGGGGAACTCAATACTTTCAAGTTTCGAATCTTTTTAGTAATTTCAGCTGTCGACGTGATATATTCCAAAATGACATGCTTCATTAGAGAGGCAGGGTGATTTTGGACTTAGACGTAAAATGAGTTTGACTCCATGTGAAGGTATATTCCTTCTTCTGCCAAGAGAATAGAAATTTGGTGAAAATGCTAATTCACAAAAGTAAATTGCGTACAACAGGCTTTATGTACTCCAAAAACTACCTTGCACGGCCAAAGTAACTTTCAAAATCCATCTCAAAATTTTATTGAGATTTATCGAGTCTCTACGCATGACAACTCCCATAATCTAATTATAGTTTCATCTTCTTAAGAGACCATTTATTTCGCGGAAAGGTAATTGTTTGTACCCGTTGAAATGATTAGTGCATGGAAAAAGTTCTTATTATTGACAACAATTTATATCTTAACATTTTTACAAACGGTAAAAATATTTTTTATTTATTTATTTTTATAAATAATACAAGCGATTATTTAATGGAAAATATTTTATAAATATTTATTTCCCATGAAAAAAATCCCATATTAATTGCACCATCAAATTACGATATGACAAACCCCTTTCGTGTGAACAGACCCACTACACATTACAGCAAGAAGAACGATAAGACAGAAGCATCAACATATGAAAGCGACCCGTGAAGGATATCCCGAGGTTTCGACAAGAAATGTTACCATGGTTAATTTTTGTCACTACTTCACCAGAGACAGGTCCACGCTCCACCGTCCGTTTAGGACTCTTTTACTTATTTACCTCGAACCATTATATTCGCATCCTCATCAATATTTTAAAAAATAAAAGTAAATCTTCGAAGTTAATTGAAATTGTGCGATTGACATCAATTTTGAATTGATTGGCATTGTACCATATCTAAAGAAACCACCTTCTTTTAATATTTCAAGGGAAAATTTCAAATAAAAATTTGATGTGCTTCTCAAATAAGGACATCAAATCGACTTTGTTTCAAATAATAACTTGAGATGCTCTAATTATTTATAAATAAATAAAAAAGATCTCTACAAGGGCATCCTCATCTTTTAATTCTTTTTATTTAGTTTTTCCCTTTTTTTTTTTTTTTTCTTTCTCACCAATGGCCAATATCAAACGATGACGTAGGCGAGGCCACCCTCGTCGGCCTTGCCTAGGCGGGGTGAGGTTCGCCTCACCCAAGCAAGGCCGGCGAGGGCCGCTCTCGACTTGTCCAGACCTTGCCGCTTGTCTACCTTCACCCGATATCGATCATCGGAAAGAAGGAAGAGAAAAAAAAAAAAAAATTAAAAATTAAAAGAAAAAAAAGTAAAATGATTAAAATATCTTTGGTCATGACCTTTTATGAGATAATAATGGTATTTTAGGTTCTTATTTGAAATAAGATCCGTTTCAGACTCATTATTTTTAAGAAAATAAAAATATTTCATGCCTTTTTTATTTTTTTTTATTTTTCGACGATCACAATAATAATTAGCATTTCAACAATTGAAATGATATTCTTGTCCAAAATCATCACGTCGGTACATGATCATTCACCCCTGTCTTCCTGTCTCCTCCTGTCTCCTCCTGTCTCTCCCTCCCTGTCTCTCCCTAAATCCTATATAAACCATTCCGCTTCTCTTCCCTCGGACCAACTCACAACTCCCTCCCCTAGACAAGAACCACTCGCTACAATTCCTTCCTCGAGATTTCATATTCTTTATCAAATCCTCGCTAAGATTTTACAGTCTTCACAGAACCTCCACTCTCTCTCCCCTATCTTGCCAGCTTTTCTCCGCCACCAGAGAAGCAATTCTCAGCTCTGTCCATCTCGAAACGACCGCCGTCGAAGCTCTTCCCTCTCCGGTACTCCCAAGAGTCAGCCAGCTAAGAGAGTTCTGTTCCCAAATTTGTCTCCTTTTCTCGATTCCTCTCCGCTCTACTTTTTAAATTTCTCTCGTGTTCGGCCGCTCCCGCGTCGCAAGCGCACGAGCCAGCGCCGCCATGATCTCTTCAGCGAGGCACGCAGTTTCGCCCTTCACGTCCTCTGGTTTCTTGACCCAGAGGCGCTCGGTTGCCAAGCCTCTGCTTTCTCCGGTACCCATCATTAAGAATGAGCAGCTGAGCCTGAATCATGCGGTCTCTCCCCAGAAACCCGTGTACATCTCCTCAATTGAGACGTTCTCTCCATTGGCGACGAAACCCCAGAAGCGCAAGATCGAGTGCAATGCCTACGAAGCTGCCGATAGGCCGCTTGAGATCAACATCGAGCTTCCTGACGAGCAGGCTCGGGCTGAGGCCGCTCAGCGGATCAAGATCGGTTTGTACTTTGCTACTTGGTGGGCTCTGAATGTGGTGTTCAATATATACAACAAGAAGGTTTTGAATGCGTTCCCTTATCCGTGGCTCACGTCCACGCTCTCGCTCGCTGCTGGTTCTTCGATGATGCTGATTTCTTGGGCGACTAAAGTCGCCGAGACCCCAAAAGTTGATCTTGAGTTTTGGAAGATGCTATTGCCGGTGAGTTTGTTATCTTTCATTTTTTTGTCTTTCTTTCTTATGAAATTTGGGTTGTGTTTGGTTGAAGATTTTCAGTTATAATAGTCTGGCATCTAATCCAGATGTTCAAATTCTGAAAGTTTCTTAAGAATGTTAGCTTTCAATCTTCCTGTTTCATGCAATTCAATTTCTGGCCGCTCTGTTTTGAAAGGATGAATCTTTCATGAATTTTGCCTGGGCAGAACCAGTTTTCAGTTTTTGATGAATTATGATCTACTTAAAGGGAAATGCAAATGAAGTTGCAAATGAAGTTTCAAGTTTGGTATCTGAATCATGGTTTATCTTATGTAGGTGGCTGTGGCTCACACAATTGGACATGTAGCAGCAACTGTAAGCATGTCAAAAGTTGCAGTGTCCTTCACTCACATCATCAAGAGTGGAGAGCCTGCTTTCAGTGTCTTGGTCCAAAGGTTCTTGTTGGGCGAGACATTCCCATTTTCTGTTTATTTGTCTCTGTTGCCAATCATTGGAGGATGTGCTCTTGCTGCCGTGACTGAGCTCAATTTCAACATGACTGGTAAGCAAAAAGTACCTCAGCTGTTGAAGTTTTGTGCGAGAATTAGAGTGATATTTCAGTCTCCTCGTTGATTGATTATAAACTGAGTTTAAATGTCTGTTTTGTATCTTCTAGGATTTATGGGCGCTATGATCTCGAACTTGGCATTTGTGTTCCGGAACATCTTCTCGAAGAAAGGCATGAAGGGGAAGTCAGTTAGCGGGATGAATTATTATGCCTGTCTTTCTATGTTGTCCCTTTTGATCCTCACACCTTTTGCAATTGCCATGGAGGGCCCTCAGATGTGGGCTGCTGGTTGGCAAAAGGCCGCCTCTCAGATCGGACCCAATTTTGTCTGGTGAGCACAAAATCTCGATTATCTGCTTTTGATTGATCTTATTGATTGATATTAGCCGTGCTTGGATCTGTTGTATGTCAGGGCGTCTGGTAGATGAGAATGCAGTAGTTGATGGAATGAAAATTTGCTTTGAAATAACTACATGCTGATAGATCGTCAGATTTTTGTTTTTCAATACAGTATTTTCTTTTGTTCATGGTCTAGTTGGTTTAAATGGGAAATCTTTCTTGAGCTTATGGTTGTCCATTTTGCGTTGAAGGTATTGTAGCCATTGTTCTGTTTTAATTGGTCTTTGCTCCTTTGGAAGGAGTTTCTTGTGTAATAACAGAATGTGTGGGACCTTTTCCTCATCTATATTTTAAAATCTATTGTTTGGCAATTTCAAAATTGGTGTGTGCTTCCTGTTCGTTTGGTCATCCCGAAATGTCTTACAAGCAACAATTAGAAATGTCCCCTTCATGTGTATTTGAGGTTAAAGGCGATTACTTTATTACTGATGTCTCGCTAACCAAAAATTTGTGGCTCTGAATTGTCTCAGGTGGGTCGTGGCTCAAAGCGTCTTCTACCACTTGTATAACCAAGTTTCATATATGTCCCTCGATCAGATCTCTCCCTTGACCTTTAGCATTGGTAACACGATGAAGCGGATTTCCGTGATCGTTTCGTCCATCATCATCTTCCATACGCCTGTCCAGCCTATCAATGCCCTTGGAGCTGCCATTGCGATATTGGGGACCTTCCTCTACTCTCAGGTACATTATCTCTCCCCGATCTATTCATTTTAATCAAAATCTATGTGGGCTGAAGATCTTTTCATGTGATAATTGATGATGCTCTGATACTATGTGGAGAAATGATTGTGCATTTGCATGCATTGTTGCTCTGTCTTTTGCAACTTGGATGCATACTGACTTAAATGTCTTCATTCTCCGTTGTATCCTTTCAATCTACTTTAGGGCCACAAATGCTTGGTCTAAAAGCAGAATATCATTTCAGCTGACCTTTTTCTCAAGGAGGAACATTTTTCTTGGCTTTTTGTTCATTGTTCCTTTTCGGAGGCTAAAATCTTGAGCATAGTCGACTTTGTTTCAGTATCTTCAAGCTTGAATTTATCGTGACGTCTAAATGTTGAAGTGGGACTTTTGAATTGGTTGAATAAAGATTGGTGTTTGTCAGTAGACGCTAATTCTGCAGCTCGCCTTTATCGACATGCATCTCGACAATTCTTAATAATTATAGAGCTGCTTGACCTTTTCCCAGTGGATAGTCTTAATATGCAACATGTGGAACAATCAAAGCGCTTTAAGTTGTTCATATGGCTGATGATATATCATCTTCATCTATGAGCAGGCTAAGCAATGAAGGGGTGCAGAGAGACTTTGCAGTTGCCACTCTGGACAGACTTAGAAAACTACTGTGAGGAAACAGGAAAGCAAACAGGTTGGAAGAATTGGCAGCTACTGATGGACTGACTATCATTGGAGAGTTAATGACTTGTGCCACTCCGCTTGATGAAGCATGCCCTCCTAACGCTTCGAAATATCGTCCACGATCTTGTCTTAGTAGATAATTAGACAGAGAAAATAGTTTCTGTTTCTGTACGTCTGTAAGCGCTGTAATGCTAAGAGTGAAATGTAGAGCATGCGGATGTTGATTCCCAGTATAAGAATAGCATGATTTCTTAAATGAAATTCATGATCTCTCACTCATCTTTTGTGCATTCTTCTGTTCAAGATATTACCTTTTCTTCTCCCTTGTTCTAAAGGCTGAATGGTGCTCATGAATAGCCTATGCTTATATGCATTCTCCAAAGAAATGAAAGGGGAAGGTTGTAGATCCTCATATTGATTTCTGCAGTGTACTCTCAATGTGGGATGGACCTGCCTCTGGTGTCAAATTCCATTGTGCTGTCTTGGGCGTGAAGGGCCTTGAATGCTTTGCATCATCATTGGCATATGCATAACTTTTGTGGCCATGTAGAGATATTATTGGGCAGACTAAAATCCAGCAGAAACAGGGTTGATCATTGGGTTTGGATCATGGGATTGGTTCAAGAGTGAAAACCGGTTTTGCTGATTCAGATCTTCTTGATCTTTCGATTGAAATTAGGGCAATGGGAAAATGCTTCAAGGATTACAAGACTTCCTCATCAAGTGCATGATGTTAGACCCAATGGAAAGACATTCTTTTGTTAAAACGTGGGTACAGAAACTTATGATTCCAAAGTTACGGTTGATCCAATAACAGCTTTTAGCATCTTACATGGCTTCCAGATGTTGTAGTTCCAGAGCACGGATTAACAAGAACACAAAAGCCAGAACATGTCATACCAAACAGATTCTAAGTGTGTATACGTATATATGTGATCGGTGATCGAATCGAGGTGCGAAACCGTTTTATTCCTCCGTCGTCGTGCACCTGCAAAATCCATAATATGCGATCGGTGATCGAATCGAGGTGCGAAACCGTTTTATTCCTTCGTTGTCGTGCACCTGCAAAATCCATACATTTCTTGGGTACGATTGAGAGAGTGGAAAATTCGATTATTAGAGAACTTACTTGAAAATGTTATCCACGTTAAGGGCTTTGCTTGTTTCACGAAAATGAATGATTTGAAAAATATTTCTTACAAAAATGATTGTTTATGCCACTTACAAAAATGAATGAACGAAAAGTGTTTTTATCTTTCCATGAAAATATTTAAACATAAATTATTGATAATATAAATATTTTTTATTGATTAATTATTTTAAACGATACACATGATCACTTTTGAGAAAATAATTTGTGAATCATTCATTTTTCACGGTACACACGAAACATTAATCAAGATGTTTGTTTTATGGGAAGCACAACCTCCAAAACTCCCCACCAACAGTTCTTGTGCGGTGACTAAGGGCGCGCATGATAACACTGCTGCTTCAGAAATCAACTTTTGGCTAGAAGTTGATTTGTCTACTTATCTTCAGAAGCAGAAGTTGATTTTTCTACTTCTATTCTAGAAGTTATTTCTGATTTGAGAAATTCGTTAACTATTAAAAATTTCTACTTCTGAAATATTATTAACATAAAATATTCAATGAAAAATTATAATCGGCGGCCGAAAAATTTCTACTTCATTTTTGAACTTTTTAAATTTCTTTAAAAAAATTTTTATTATTAAAATATTATTTAATTTTTTTAAAAAATTATTATTTAATTTTTTAAAAAATTATTATTTATTTTTTACTCCGACAGCCAAAGACGGTGACTCGACGACGGTGGCCGGCGCGGTGTTGATGGTTGACGACACTTGGTGGCGGTCACGGCCGACGAAGATCGGCGGTTGGCAATGATTACGGCGCCGAAGGCCGGTAGTGGGTGGTGGTTAATGATTTGTGGTTAGCGCGGCGGTGGTGGTCGGCGGTCGCGACCGGCGATGGGCAGCGGCCGGCGGAGGTCGGTGGCGGTTGGCTATCGGAGATGGTCGGCGAGGCGAGCAATGGTTGGTAGTGGTTGTGGGTGGAGGTCGGCAATGGGCGGCGGTCGGCGATGGTCCGCTGCGGCGGAGGCCGATGGATGTGGGTATAATCGAAAGAGGGTGAGCGCGTAATAAAAAGAGGGTGTGGCAAGAAGTATTTCTTAAGTTAGAAAAACTATTTTTTTTCAACTTCTCAAATTGGGAGAAAAACAACTTTAGAAGTGGAAATTTCTTTCAAAAGTAAAAATTTTTACCAAATGAAATTTCTATATCAATAGTTACATTTCCAAACAGACTTTTGCTCCAGAAGCATTTCTGGAGCAAAAATTTGCTTCCAGAAGTAATATCACGCGTAACCTAAACATCTGCATTAATGAAAAAAAGATAAAATCATGGTTGGCACATGGTTTGCTAGTCATGTCAACTAGAAAATCCCAATTGTATTCATGTGAGGCAAGGCAAAAAAAAAAAATTTAGGATAAGACTATTTTGGCGCTCATTTTGATTAGAAGTATCTATTTCAATGAACTGCCTAAAATGTACCCTTCAAAACCAAATTTGATTAGAAGTGTCCTTGTACTCGATTCCCCACGTTGGACCCAAGTTCTGCAGCCATTGTCCCCTCATGATGTTCAAAAAACAGTGACCCTCCATTTCATTGTCGACAGAAACTCGAAGTCTTGATGTTGAAAGAGTCGGTAGTTTTATGAGTCATTGTTAATCTTTTCTTTCCTGTACAACCATGAAAATAAGCTAAATTTTTAATAATATACTGATAATTCTTTTTTTATTTTTATTTTCTTTCTATTGCTTTTTTTTTTCTACTCTGGCCAGCAAGCGAGACCGGAACTCACTACCCATGGTGGAAAGAAAAAACTAAGAAAGAGAACAAAAAAATAAAAATAAAAAGAATAAATTATTATTATAAAAAAAATATTCACGTCAGCGCCAACAAGGCCACATCGGTGTTGGCTGGCTAAATGGACTGACTTGACACAAGTGAAAAAGATTTAGGACTCAATTGGCTAAAAAAAAATTAGAACTGAATTGATATAATTACAATAAGTTTATGACTTTTTTAATGATTTTTCCTAAAGTATGAGTCATCTTTATCCTTGAAAACCTAGAAATTTGTTCCGGCAGAAAACTCACGGGGTCAAAATGGGTAAGATTGAAACTTAATTTTCAGCTTTGAAATTTACTTGTGCTCAAAATACTTGACTAAAAAATATACAATTAATTGTGTAATTGTTTTGTAATCTGCTATATAACTTTTGTGATTCAAGATGGGACCATGAATAAAAATCAACAACCTTCTCCACGCGAAGTGAGAAGAGGATGATTGGTCATATGATATGATGTCTTGTTGGAAGTAATGATGGCATTTATATTGTGAAGTTGATGAACGGTAGAAATAGGTTAACTTTTTTCGCTTCGCAAGGTAAAAGAATAAATCAAAATCGAAGAGAGGGTGGAATTTTTTGTCAATCAGCTATGAAAAAGAATGTCTTAGCCAAAGCGGGATAGAAATTACCTTATCTTTCTCGGGAAAATAACATAAATGGACTCCGAATTTTGACCCAATATAAAATGCCGTTCATGTGCTTCTAAGTTGTTCAATGTGATCCTTGAACTTTTAGTACATGTTCAATTTAGTCTCTAGGGAACTAGATTGAATCCAAGAATATAATAATACAAGGACTAAGACTGAAAATTTATCAAAGTTCAGGAATCACATTGAACAATCATGGACAATATTGCACATGAGACCAAAGTTCATATACCATTTGTCTACTTAGGGGGAGGCTTCTTCAAAAGGTACCATCATTTGGCCTAGCCAATGATATTCAATTCAAAGGAGCACATAATGATCCTCAATTCCCATCTATTAAAGAAATCTAAAATCTGAGAAGATCGTGATAAATATGAAGAACGCCAGATTTGGCAATAATTAACGTTAAGTGATGCACTAACAACAGTAGTTACCACGGATGGGTGGGTTGCCCCCCGTGCTACACAGCGCAATCAAGTTCACACTGTGTTTTTTTAATATCAATGTTCCGAGTCAAATTTATTGGTTAGAAAGGAGCAAATAATATATTTTGCAAGCTTATTACACTCAATATTTTTAATCTTTGAGTTCCAAAAAGTTGTGTCATATATGTCAATAACCTTGGGAGTTAGGCTCTCACTTATGATTAAAAAAAAAATTAATCATTTGGAGCGTGGTTAGCCCGATGTTTCTAGCTCTTGTTTGTCTTCAAAGAGAGCACGAGTTCGAATCCTGAACGTAGGCTTCCGCTTGACATTAGCTCCTGTCGATGCAGACTACTACCATACTGATATCTCTCGGTCTCGATTTGACTTCTATTATGGCACGAGTCGAAAATCTTGAGGAGGGCAACGAGGTTTTTGAGACGACTCATTCAATCCTCATGCGGAGTGAGTTGCCGTTGGCTACCCGCAGTTTTGTGGAGTTTGCATGATGAGCTCACCGACCTCGCGCAAGTTTTTCGGAGCCGCTACAGCCCGAGAGTCGCTAGCGATGATAGTCGCTTCCTGCTTCCATTTGCTCATGAGAAGTTGCTCGCACATGAATACAGATCCAGATGGAATCCGAAGAAAAGTATATTGAAATGTTGGTTTTCTGCGCCACCACGTGAACCACATTGAAATGGCTTCCCCGGGAGAATGGGCACAACAGCAAGCATGATGGGAAAAGGACAACCTTCCTGCTGACATGACTTCATATTATTAGCACTAATGCGACAGCAATTGCACATTTCCCACTAAACTATAGTTCGAAAATTCGGTGGTCCTTATTCATCTGTCTTAATCATCACGATTGGCTCTCTCTCTCTCTCTCTCTCTCTCACTCTCTCTCTCAAAAGTGATTCTCTCAAGCCCCATAAATATTGTTTGAAAGGACATGAGAGAGCTTCAAAGTGAAGAGGGCATGGAGGTTTCTCAACTCAAGAAAGCCATCTTCTTCATGTTAATATTCTTGGCTCCACTCTTCACTTCCTCCAACACCCTCAAGGCCAGGGAAGACCCATCATCACTCCCCAGCAACTTCCTCTTTGGCACGGCCTCTTCTTCTTACCAGGTTATCAATTGACTCATCTCTTCCCCTCTCTGCTTACATATGTCCAATGATGTTTCCTCTTCTTCTTCTTTTTTTCTTGGAGTCCTCTTTCTTTTGACCCTTTTGTTGTTTTGGTTAGTTTGAAGGAGCTTACAAGAGTGATGGGAAGGGTCCCAGCAACTGGGATGTTTTTGCTCATGAACCAGGTGAAGTAGCTTTCTCTTGCTTGCTCAAATGTATCAAACTGCATAAATTGCTCATCTAGAAAAGGGGCAGAAAAGGATAGTGCACATGTTCTTCCCCATGTCATTGTCCACAGCTTAGAAATTCAGCGGAAGATTAGATTTGAAAAGAAATTTCCTTTTGGTAATAGGAAAAAGAGGGGAGAGGGGACCGGCACTAGCGAACCCGTCTAGCGTTCTTCTAAGGGCTCCACTCCTGCTACAAAATGTTAGATTTGAGTCATAGCAACTGCATCACGGAATACTTTGAAAAGAAATTATGTTATTAAGTAGGACGTTTATCTCTTTCTTGGGCGAAGTAGTGGGAGAAGGATCCACAATGTACAACCAAGTTTGAAGAAGATAAATTTCAATTCAGTCCTCGAGAAGTAAAAACGCGTAAGATATCTTCAATATTTGGCAAATTTGAGCAGACAATTTTCCTACGATTTCTCAAGGAAATTTTTGTATGACAAGCTGATGAAAAGACATTCTTCACCTAATGAAGCAATATAAGCATGGTTGATTGGGAACAAGGTGACTCTGTGTGAACATGAAGACAAATTAATCAAATAATTCAGAAGCCTGGATTTGCAGGTAACATAATCGATGGAAGTAATGGCGACATCGCCGTGGACCACTATCATCGTTATCTGGTAATCATTTGTTTATGCATTGTGTGAGATTAGCATGTTCTGTGCATCAGTACAAAGGGCTCGTGCATATTGAAAGCGGGGAGAATAAAGCAAATCACATAATAGTTACTTTAATCTATGTGACTTTATGTTCTTGTAGCTTTGTGGAGAGAATAAAGACCTCATTGTAGAGCTAGAATCAATACCCAGTTGGCTGAATAATCTAACCCACATGATTATCCAGCCAGGCTTATCGAAGTGACCGAACCGGCGCACGTGATTAGTGAATATGAATCAGCATGAAAGAATAGCTCTTTCCACCGACCCCGAGGATGGGACCTGGCACATCCTCTAGGGACCAGGGTCCAGCCACTGAGGACCTTGGTGCCAGGATCTAGTGTTCGGGTTTGGAAGGCTCGAGAAGTTGGCCGTCTGGCCCTTAGGTCTAACTAGCAGGAATCCTGGTTCCGAGGGCCAAAACTAGTACAAATTTGATGTCTCTTTCACTGCACTAAAACGTTGAAAGGTCGTTCCAATCGCCACAAAAGTTTGGGTGCACTTCGGATTTTGAGATGAAGCGAAGTTGCGAAAAAAAGATGACTCCTACTGTCTAATCAACTCAATTGACAAGTCATTTACCTACAGACAGATTTAATTAAAGAATGACAAATGAAAAACAGGAAGACATAAGGCTTATGGAGTCGCTTGGAGTGAACAGCTATCGTTTCTCAATCTCATGGGCAAGAATTCTTCCCAGTAAGTCCCTCTTTTTCTTCCTTCTTCTTGCTCCCCTTTTCGCTGAGATTTCATTCGAAATTCAATTGTGTTTACCGACAATTGTAAACAGAGGGAAGATTTGCAGAAGTAAACATGGCAGGAATACACTACTATAACAGACTCATCGATAGCCTCCTTCAAAAGGGTACACTTCCTTTCTTAGCATCAATCCCACATAAAACCAATTGATGACAACCTTCGTCATTGGCAGATAACAATCTTCCTCTTCTCTAATGTTACAGGAATACAACCCTTTGTAACGTTGACTCACTTCGACATACCACAAGAACTTGAGGACAGATACGGAGGTTGGCTCAGTCCAAAATCACAGTATGTGACTCTAACGTCCATTAAGCTCCATGAATAACAACGTAGAAGAACATGGAAATTTTTCGAAAGGAAATTTCTTCAGAAACTAGAGTAAATCCACTTGTTTCCTTTTTCTTTTATGTAGGGAGGATTTTGGATATTTTGCAGATATTTGCTTTAAGTACTTTGGAGACCGGGTAAAGTATTGGGTCACCTTCAATGAGCCGAACATCCAGGCAACATTAGCATACCGCTGGGGTCTATTTCCGCCTGCCCATTGCTCTGCTCCATTTGGAAACTGCACAGTTGGAAATTCGGAGACGGAGCCCTTCATAGCAGCCCATAACATGATCTTATCGCACGCAACTGCAGTCAACATTTACAGGACAAAATACCAGGTATCAGCATCACTATAAGACTTTCAACATGCAAGGAGCAATTTAGTCTAAGAAAGTGATGAATACTAATGAGCTGCGCAGCACTTTCGGGATACTTTGTTTCCTGTTCTTATGCTATAAGATTTCATAACTGGGAAAAGGAAATGCTTTTTTCCATAAAATCAAAAAACAAAAAGGGAATATTCGTTGATAGAAGTTTATATCAAGTAGGATGAAAATAAGTCATTCAACAAAGCAAATTGAAATTGCAGAAGGAACAAGACGGCATCATTGGGATTGTCATACATGCAGCATGGTTCGAGCCCATCAGCAACTCATCAGCAGACAAGTTAGCTGCAGAGAGAGCAATGTCTTTCTTTATGAGCTGGTAAGGACATCATATTTAACCCAAGATCACCTTCAACGCCATTCAAAACAAGCAAATAACCAACTATATATCTTTCCAAGGGTGATTAAGCTAGATTTTTATGCCTTCCATAGGTTTTTGGACCCAATAATATTTGGGAAATATCCTACGGACATGATCAAAATTCTGGGACCCATTTTACCCAAATTTTCAAGAAGCGACCAGGAGAAACTGAAGAATGGGTTGGACTTCATCGGCGTCAATCACTACACAAGTTTCTATGTCAAGGACTGCATTTTATCTATTTGTGAACCAGGTAAAGGAATCACCAAGACAGAAGGTTACTACGAACAAAACTCAAAAAAGAACGGCGTACCCATAGGACAACCTGTAAGTGACCTCAGGACCATACAAATGACTCAGTTAGCAAAGAAGATCATATTGATGTTAACTTGTCGAATAGTTTCTTAAGTTTTTTTTTCAATTTGCAGACTGACCTAGAGTGGTTAAACGTCTACCCCCAAGGAATGGAGAATATGGTAACCTATGTCAAGGAGAGGTATAACAACACCCCAATGTTCATCACAGAAAATGGTAAAGAGGAGCCGCAAGCTAAGACTGTTCAATGGACAATATTCTGGTACAGTCTTGTCATGAGTGATAAGTTTTTTCTTCTTCAGGTTATGGTGAAGAGGATGACCTCCAACTCAAAGACAAAAAGCCCCTGGACGATCTGAAAAGAGTAGAGTACATGGCCGGCTATTTAAGTGCTCTCGTTTCAGCAGTGAGGTAAGATAGTTCCCATGACAAGACAATACAACATTATCATAGCAGTGAGCATTGGGTACATTAAAATTTCATTTCCATAATCCACAGTTCTTTTCTTCCTTTCAATCAGGAAAGGAGCAGATGTGAGGGGTTATTTTGCATGGTCCTTGCTCGACAATTTTGAATGGGAATTTGGATATACACAGAGGTTTGGACTTTACCATGTCGACTTCACCACATTGAAGAGAACTCCCAAACTGTCAGCAAGTTCGTATAAGCGGTTTATCACAGAACACAACGTCAGAACCATAATACATCCAGACCATCCTAATCTCCAGCAGATTTATTGACCAGCTTAATGTCTGCTGCTGTGTTACATTTCCAGGCTCCAGAACCAATAAAAGAAAACAGAATTACTATTATGTCTCATCTACAGCATGCTATCTAGGAGAAGGAAAGCCTTTCTATTTTATTTTCATACAGTGACCTGCTCACAAAAATGTATCCAAGATATTTACTGAATCGTACAGCATGTTTAGATAACATCCATGGCATGATTTATCTTCACATGCAACATTTTAGAAAGGCTTCCATAGACTCACTTTGAATTTCGAGAAGTACATTAAATGTGGGAAGCCGAAATATGAAAAAGAAATTATAACGAGTTGACAGTAGACTCAGTAGCTGGTGAGTCAAAGGACAAATATGGAGAAAGGGGACAAAATTAAGGGTACAAGAATCTTGAGGCTGTATTGCAAAAATGAAAAAAGAAATACAGCCACAAGATTCTCGTTCCCTTAATTTTGCCTCCTTTCTCCATATTTGTCCTTTTACTCACCAGCTACTGAGTCTACTGTCAACTATAAAAGAATGGCATGAAGAAAATTTTGCAATGAGTCAATAAACTTCACAATTCTTCTTTCTATAAGGCTAAAATCATCAGTTAAAGATTGGATTTACTCCAACTCCCCCACAACCCACCACCACAAAAAATGACGACGACCACCACCACCACAACAACAACAACAACAACAATAATAATAATAATTAGTAGTGCTAGTAGTAGTAGCAGTAGCAGTAGTAATACGAAAGCTAGTACAACAAGTCAAAACAGTCAGTTATGATTGTCGCAGCCGAAATCAATGTTGCAAGAAAAAAGGGGATTTGAAAACTAATATATAAGTACACAAGACAATAGGCTTCTGTGAAACGAACTGTTTTTTCTTTTATAATGCAGAAGGGCCACAGAAGAAAAAAAAGAAATAAGTCATTACGTGCGTAATTGTCCTGAACCAAGGAATATAAGCATTACGACTGATTCTTACTAAGTAGCAGCAGGAAGAAGCTATGTTCGTCGCCACCATGGATCTCTAGCCTCATAAACATGCTCCTCATCGTCCCACGAAATTTGGCACGCTTGAAGACCAATCGCTAAAGTTGGCTCCTTCCCATGCTGGGCAACCCACTCCGCTACAGCAGCTGCCTTGTCGTCCTCACTAGCATATCCTTTCTTAAATTTGCCAAATGGGTTGATACCAGGATTAACCATCTCTGCAATTGCAGCTGGCATGTACGCAGAATCACCCACAATTGGTGCACCACAGGCAGCCAACTGGGCACGGATCTGCATCATAAGCCTTCCAATGTTAGGTTTAAATTCTGCTGCGAGCCAAAAACAGAATTATCCTAGATCAGGCTCTAGATAGAACAATACTGGTTCAACATGTTCAAGTATGAATGTCGCTTGTTGATAATTAACTCTTCAAGGTGCATAGAATCAAATAAGAGCCTGAAGTGCCCTCATTTTCTCTAAGGGCATCAAGTAACCAAATCATCTCAAATAAGGGCTTGAAGTGGCAAAATCATCTCAAATAAAGACTTTTGGCCGGCCAGCGAGCATGTGACTATTCCGACAGTTAGAGAAAGGGTATTTTAGTATAAAAAAAATCGAAGTATATTTTTTTAATTTTTTTGATTTTTTTATTTCTCTTTTCCTTTTCCTTTTCATTTTTTTCTTCCTCTCTTTCCTTCTTCCCTCCCCCGGCAATCGCCGGGCCTCGAGCGAGGGTCACCCTCACCTAGCCGGGCAAGAGCCGCCCTCGCAGACGTCGGGTGAGGGTTGCACTTGCCTGGGCTGGGCTGGGCGAGCAAGGGCTACAACCACTTGAGTTGGGCAACCTCTGCTAGACATCGACGAGGCTCCGTGATGGCCGAAGGAAAAAGAAAAAAGAAAAAGTAAAGGAAAAGAAGAACACAGAAAAAGGAAAAAAAGAAAGAAAAAAGGAAAAATAGAAAAAAAAATTTCGAAAATGTAAAGGACAAAAATGCCCTTTGGCCGGCGAGGTCAGGCCCTTCTTTGAGCTGATATGGCCACTTCAAGCCCTTATTTAAAACAAGATCCACTTCAGGCCCTTATTTAAGAAAATAAGGACACTTCAAGCCTTTATTTGACATTTTCCCTAGAATCAATGCAAGAAACCCAGGCAGTGAAGCAAAAAAGATCATTCTGACTATAGAATGTCTAGAGACAGTGAGAACCTGATGAGTACGACCAGTCAGGAGGTTAATTTTGCATTCATAGGCAACATTCTTCTTGGTCCACCCGCAGTCTTCAACACAGTACTCAGCTTCAACAATAGAGTCTGGCCAGGCAACTTCCTTGCATTCCATGACCTCAAGTTGGCAGAGATACCATCCTTTTGTAAACTCTGGATGCCAAGATATTAAAGAAACTACATCATTAGGTTCTCAAAAGGGCACAAATATAGCAAACAGGAAAAGCCAATAGGCTTCGTACATGTTGCTTTCTGAGAAACAACAGGGGAAATAAGCATAGCGACAAAAAACCCAACATAGAAGTCCATGTATTGGCCATGCATGCAAACTAAGCATCATGATTAGGTTTCTACTACCATTTTTGAGGAATATAAGGAAAGCGTCTTTGCCTTATTACTCTACAACCTCCAGCAAAGAAAATATTGCAGATGCAATGAATAAGAACGACTTTCCAACTGAGTTGGGTAATTGGAAATCAAACACCAAAAGTCTGTGCAGTTCATATACATTGTTTGATCAATTCATTTCCTTCAGATGATACCATCTCCCACTACTTCTCACTTCGCTTTAGATTGACAAAAGAGTGAAAATTTAAATCCCCTGCCCAAACATGGTAGAAGCATCTTAATATCTCTCGTTGGGTTACAAATACCAACTCTTTCTGGATGGTGCCAAACACCAAAGACTACTACCTTCAGAGACAAGCCTTGGAGCCATGTTGACTGGGCGCATGTAGTGTGTAATTATTCCAAGGGGCGTGGGTGCAGCAGCAAGAGCAAGATACAGCTTCTTCACTTTTTTGTCCTGGCAACAAGACATCTAAGAATATAAATTCAAATTGTAGGGACTGACTTGAACCTGTACATTAGGGGGAAACCCCATCACAAGAAAAAGCTAGATCTAAATAAGGTCAACTTACTCGGATTTTACCATGAAAAACCGAGCAGTACTCCTTTGTCCTGGCTAACACAACACTACAATTGATTTAAAGCAACTGGTCACTATCAACAATTTTTAATATGAGAAAAATAGAACCAGCATAATGCCAGAAAGAGAAATTTGCCAACTTACCATCCCTCTGAGCAATTATCAATTTGATGAGTAGTTTTAAGCGGTTCTACTAGTCCTAAAGCACGAGTTGCAAAAGTTGCACAAGTCTCTTCGATGTTATCCGTGGTTCCTCCAACCTATCCATGTAGAGAAAATAGAAGACGGGGCTGAAGGAAAATTCAGGAAAAGATCATAAAACTATCATATAATGATGATAACTAAGAGGGAAAAAACTCCCTTCGAGAGAAAAGAAACAGTTCAATTAAGCTTTGAGTTAGGACATTAAGCCAGAAACTCAAGCTCATAAGTGCAATACTTGACTATGTCAAGTATGTCTAATGCCCAGACAAGTCAGCCAATCCACCATTTTGCTCTAACCAGGAAATTCAATTTGTGTGCTACACACGCCCCTCATTCAAACGCAGGTCAAATGAAAGCTAAGCGATAGTTTGATTTCTACAATTTGAAATTTCTTTTTTCCATAACTTCTTTTCCGATTAAAGAAAAGGTCTGGTGAATGCTATATTCATCCAGTGGAAATAATGCAAACAGCAGATACTAGTATAAAAGCTCAACCCTACGCAAAAAAAGGCTTCCATTTCTGCTGACAGACCATGTGACCTACAGGCACATGTATCAATCTCACTAGTTGTTCACAACTTGATATATCTATAGACCCAAGTTACATAAATCCCGTCTTGATGGTCTTCAAATATCAGAGAGGGAAGTAAAGGCAGAAAAATTTGTTCCAAGTGGAGAGTAACTGGCTATGAAATAGGATAACACAAACAGAGAATAAAATATAGAAAGATTATATATTGCATGATCATTGGCAGTATAACAAAACCACTATAGACCATAGAAAAATGAATGAAGCCGCCTCGCATTCTCATCTACTAGGATTCTTCCATTAATCTTACATAAAAAGCTAGGCAACACCACAATCCCAAACTCCAAAACAGGAACATGGCCCCAATACTCCTTGTTTTGTGAATCCACAACTATTTGTTGACAGCAGATCGAAGAAATTCCGAAGATACTTCGTGAAAGATAGCTTACAGATGTACCAGCAGGTTTGTCCAAAACTACATAGGATTCGGCTACAGCAATAATTCTTGATTTCCAATCAATCTCATAGCACCTGATAAAAGTTCAAGTGTCACAAAGTTACCTAAGTTGAAATAAATGTATCAGAAGCATGATCATCTTTGATGAGTTACCTTGGAAAACGCTTAGGGTGAACATGAATTCGCAAGTACGTTCCTGCTTCAACAAACTGCCCAGGGTCACTTATTCGGAATGTCTTCTGTGCTTCTCTTACAGTCTTCCCTTTGATAGATGCTCTCTTTCTCAAAACCGATGGCTTTGTAACTTCCTTAAATACTCTGACCTGCTCTGGAGTAGCAGTCGGTGGAGGTTGTGGGCAAACTATTGCATAATGTACAGCTCCAAAGTGGATTAGATCTGCAATAAACCTTTCAAAGAATGAAATTTCCTATTTAACACCCCACTCTGTTTTGCATGTATTATGCCATTAACTGGATACAAAAGGCAAGGAATAAAGACTCACAATGGAGGAAGATCCAGAGCTCTACGGATATAATCTAAAACGGGTCCTTCTCCTTCTTCGGGTACAACCAAGTGTTCGATTCTTGGAGGACTACTATGTGAGGGGCAAGGTAGTAACCGATCATACTCCTGCAACCTGAAAAAACATTAATCATCAGCAATAGCTGAAAGAAGTCACCAGAAAACAATAGAACGGAAAAGATTTTCCCACTGTAACAAATGAGTTGGGTTTTAGTTTTCCTCAACACTTGGTATGCCAGGCCGGTTGACAGTTTGCAACAGACATTGGTTAATAACAACCTGACTTTTTGAGTTTCATCTATTTTTGCCCCTTAATTACTCTTTACTTTGTCAAAGCCCAAGAATGCTCAAAGCTCTCGACTGGTCATGATACCCAGGACAACTCTTCAGAAATCAAAGAATACAGAGCATCAACAACCAAGTCATTTACAAGATGACAGAGTGATAGACCATATAATGTCCATTCGGGACGGATGTTATGCAGCTTGTAGAACCATGTGCTTCAGCTTATCCAGCGGCTGAAACTGATTGCCAGAGAACGGGCAGTTTTATTACTAGGTACCGGTCAAATTGTCCATGAAGGAATTAAATTCAAGCATATAGTAAACACCAGAAGATAAACTCCACAGCATTCATATTCCAAACAAATCTTCTTTCAGACATAACTTCAAACAGAAAACAAAAGGTCTTTCTTGGTCCATTTAAAGTGGCGAACAGGCCACAAAGTTGAAGCTACAAAGAAAGGAGAGATACCCATTAACCGAATTAGGCGAAGAAGCATGGGCAACGTCTGATTTAGAGAAATCACATTCGAAAGCTGCGGCCTTTACAGTTCTTGAGCGAAAAGAAGTGGAGACGAGGCGAGCTGGTGACGATGCTAGGTTCGGCAATAAGGCAACAGGTCGACCGTAGCTCCTGCAGCTCACTAGAAACAAGCCATTGCTGAACTTGGAAGCAAGAGTAGGAGACCTCATTTTCGCGTTCCCGCAGTTTCTGAATTGGACGCCGGTGTTTTGAGTTTTGGAGGGGAAGAGAAGGGTTTTAGGATAAGCCTTTCCTTCTATCGAAGGTTAGGCCCACGGAAACTGCTTTTAGTTTTTTTTTTTTTTTTCCTGTAAAAATGAAAATTGCATTGTCAGCATTTAAAACGTACTTTATTTCGAGAAAATAAAATCTCTCAATAAGAATAAAAGTTTTGAAAAAAAATACTTGTAATATGTTGCTTTGGAAAGTAAAAGAAGGATGTGGTTTTCACTTTAACAGTAGATTGTGCTCTAGATTGGAATAAAAAGTTTGAAAGCGAAATTTTATAGTCACAAAAGAGTGCAAGAAAGTTTTCTTATTTTCTCCGGAAAATTATAAATAGCTTCCGACACAACAACGAACATTTTTTTCTCAACAGTATGTGGAATTTGCCTCACAAGATATCGGTTAATTTTATTTATCATCTAATTAAAATTAATTTTTTTTACTTATCGATAAAGCGATAAGAACCGTTATTTATCCGAGAAAGCTTTTTTTTTTTTTGTCTAGACGTTTTTTGGTTTTACCAATCGATTTGATTTTCGTGTTCGTATGGGGATTTCCTAGTTCATCAGAAATACAATAGTCAGATCCTTGAAACATTTTTGTGGCTTCTCATTATTTATTTATTTATTTTATGGAAGTTTTGCCCGATAAATACCGCTCATCGCTATTTGGTAGATGATCTCTTGCTTATTCCATGTTATCGGGGGAAAATCACAACAGAAATTCTAAAAAAAAATTATGTAAGACATTAATATCCAAAACCTTTTTTTTTTCTTGCCGATACAAAAAGATTTGTATCGGTGACCCCAAAAATACATTTTGTAGGTATTTTGTCCACAACGGCCATTAAAAACTTGATATAGAATCAAACATAAAAAAAAGCCGCATCAGATTTATAAGAGTCATTGTGAAAGGAAGTCCTACATAATGGATTATCGAATCGTTTGTATAAGTTTTGAGGTTTCGATGAGATTAAAAAAAAAATTTGGATATCGATATTTCACCAAAAAAATGGTATAAGTTTTTGGGCGATTATTTCATTCTAGGAAGCTCATACGTGAATCATGATGCTAAAAGGCAACGTGGTCAAATTTTATGTACAGATTCTAAAAATTTTATGTTTAGAATCTCATCTATCCTTTTCTTGTAATTCAGTTTTATGAATGAATGAAACTCTTATTCGACCCCCCCCCCAAAAAAAAACACAAAAAACAAAAAAAACTACCCTCCTGTTCTCACCCAAAAAAGTAAAAAAAAACTTACCCTCCTCTAATTTCAAAACTACAATTATATATCCACAACTAGACCCGAAAGACCAAACCATCCTAAACTCAAACCACCCTCCGACCAACTCACCCAAAACCTAACCCCAATTTCTCATACGTTTCAGCCGCCGCCCACCGTCCCGACCCCAATTTCTCATACGTTTCAGCCGCCGCCCACCGTCCCGACACCGCCGCCCACCGTCCCGACCCCAATTTCTCATACGTTTCAGCCGCCGCCCACCGTCCCGACACCGCCGGCCTCGCCCCTTGCCAGTAAACCGACACGGCCCCTCCCAACGTTAGTACAAGAGGACATCTCATCGTACACGTCCTCAATGCCGGTGCCGTCCCTCACATCTTTCATCTAGCCCTCCCTTTTCAACACAATCTTCCTCTCAACACACCGTTCGAGCTTCAATCATTGGAAAAGAGACCGAAGACATAATCACCGGTGCTTCCCTGCTTCAACACCCGCAACATGTTGGAATCTCCACAAGAAAAGATCCATCTCGCATCGTTCGATTAATACGCATTACTCGCTTTTTCTTTTTGCCGTTTCGATTAATTGAGAACTTGCATGTTGTCAAGTTCAACTGGCATAATGATTAAAATGGTTCATGAACTTTGACACGTCTCTAGAGTTTTAATTTAGGGTTAATATCATGAAAAATCCCAAACTGGTATATATGTGACAAATTTACTTCAAACTATTTTTTTAACTACCAATAATCCCAAATTGGTACATCCGTGATAACTTTATCTTCCGTTATTTTAATGTCAAATTACTAAATTTGATGACATGTGGCAATCAACGGGTGTATCGGTTTGAGGTTTTTATCCTCTTGTTGTCCATTATATATCGGTTTGAGATTTTTCGTGGTGTCAACCAATTTAACAAAAATTAACGAAAGGTAAATTTGTCACAAATGAATTAATTTGAGATTTTTGACCGCCAAAAAAATAATTTGGGATAAATTTATCATATGTGTGCCGGTTTAAGATTTTTTGTGGTAAAAAAATAGTTTTTGGTAAATTTATCACAAGTATACTTATTTGGGATTTTTCGTGGGATTATCCTAAGTAGTCCCTTACATATTGGTCCTTAGACTATACAAAAATGTTTAATGTCGTCATTTCGTTTATTCAAATTAAATGAAATCTATTAATGTAATTTTATTCCATTAAATTTGAACAATAAAAAATAAGTTACACGTCAATTATTCACGTAAAATATTCATCTCAATAGATGATATAATAATCCATATCATCAAGTAATAATGGACATGTTAACGTCCTAATTTTTTTTCCTTTTCTAAAATAGATGGATAAAAAATTGGACATATTGACTCATCATCGATAAATTTCCGACTCAACAAATAATAATTCAAGTCATCGAATAATGTCTGAATTGTCAGTACAACAAACAAAAGGACGACGTTGAGCACTCACCAACAATGCAAGAACCATATCAAACAAATTAAAAGTTCAGCGATCATGTTATATATTGAGTCAAAACTCAAGTAGACCAGCTCAACTTCAGCAGACCCGCTCAACACGACCAAAAACAAATATCTATTATCAACTGTCCTCCACTTCAAGCATTATCGCGCCCCAGATTTCATTTGGTTCTACTAATCATCGCGGCATTAATCAATCCACAAGAATATAAATTCCATTTTGTAATGCCAAAGCAAACAAATTTGCTTGTTAAATTATTCTGGCGAAATTCAAGTCGTCACACTTAGAACCTATTTTTTACAGGCGGTTCCAGATTTTAGAACTTGGAACTTACACCATTTTTCCTGGAACCAATTCTAGAACCTACCTTGTTTTCTTGGGACAATTTCAAGGTCAACTTGAGAACCAGTTTTTCATTTTTCCTTTTTTCTAGTTCATTTTTCACAGCAAAAGAAATGATCAACAAAAACGATTCAAAGTAAACAATGAACAACAACCCCTATTCGCCAAAAGCAACAATCGACAAGATGAACACGTAATCATGTACAATTATAAACAGTAAAAAGTTCAAACATGTAACATAAAGCATAAGTCATAAAAATGCATCCCTCATTCATCCATAAAAATATTGCGCCAAATTCTAATTGTCTAAAAACAAAACAAACAAACGAAAAATTAGTTTCAATAAATTTGTATAAAACCCCGACCTAGAGGTTAGAAACAGAGAAACTAGGGTTTTAACTTTTTTAGCGATATGAAACCGATTCCAAAATCGGTCCAATCGGTGCAGCTTCTGGGTGGGTCTTACTGGATTGGTTCCCAACAGTTCCAAATTTTTGGAATCAGAAATCAAACATGTTTTCCGGGCATCGTATTATCGTCTATCCACAAAATAGATCACGTTGGCCATCGATCAATTAATACACATAGCTTGCACTTTTTTTCCCTTTTCGATTCACTAAAACTTGCATGTTATCAATT
The DNA here is from genome assembly GCF_020921035.1 of Rhodamnia argentea. Lineage (NCBI taxonomy): Eukaryota > Viridiplantae > Streptophyta > Magnoliopsida > Myrtales > Myrtaceae > Rhodamnia > Rhodamnia argentea. The sequence continues at coordinate 4,865,990 of NC_063152.1, read as the reverse complement.
TTCATTGGCATCATATTATAGTCTATCCACTCATTCGAATGAAATGGTAAATGGCTCATGAACTTTTACTCAATATGCAATTTCGTTCCGAACTTTTAATTTGTTTAATATACTCTTTAAATTGTTTAATATACTCTTTAAAGTACTGGTAAATGTTCAAATCTAACCTCTAGACTATTTGAAAATATTCAATGTGACCTTTCCATTAACTAAGTCAAATGGAATCCATTCCAAAAAGAAAGATTACGAGGAAGATACTCGTCTCAATTCAAGCTAAAATAATCCACATCATCGAGTGAGAGTGGACATGTTAACGCCATAACTCAAGATAAAAAGATAGAACACGTCAACTCATCATCCTTAATAATCTAACTCAGCATACAACAATTTAGGTGATCAAACAAGGTCTGATTTTTTATCGTTCGTGCATAGAGAATGAAAACATTGAACAGCCACCATATTACACGTCAAGCCAAAGTTCAAAAAATATTCGCGTCAACTTCTTCATGTCCCATGTCGGTGGTGGCTGAGCCAAGTGCGTCGGCTGTGGGGTTTATAAAGTACGGTTTGTATTGGTGGGAGGGCCTCAACAAGCTAAAAATGCTTCCGGTAGTATAATCGTAGCATCATCTTCGCTGACGAGCAACAAGTAAACAAGCTCACTTCATCATCAGCTAAATAAACACGTCCACAATATGTACTAACTCCGTATGGCCCACATATGTCACTCCCTTACTGGCAGTACGCAATCCACTGGCCGGAGGTTTCGACCAAAGCAGTAGATAACGACAGTCGCTACAACATATACACTTTATATTGATTATCCATCATATTGACAACGATGGCATTACGAATGAAGACGGAAGCGGTGTAGGTGTCCTCCAAAAATGTGAACTTGAAGAACCAGTGATGAGCGCGCGATTTCACCTACAGCCACATGATGGATGTCCTCCTTCAAGAAGATGTTCTAGTTTCAGCAAAGACAGTACATGAAAATTATCCAAACAAATCAAAATCCGTAAGCACCTCTCAATTAAGAAGAGCATGCATGACAGTGCCCGCTAAGCTGTAGCGAAATCGCGCATCGATCTGAAGCTTGAGGAAGCTCCATCAAATGTTCCATCAAGTTCCCAAGGTACTTCTCGTGACCCCAAGCACCATGTATAAACAATTTCTCCAAGACTTCAGCAGTCCTAAGTAAAACTCTCATGGCTAAGAGTTCGGTGCCAACTGCCGTGGCAGTTTGCAAATCCTGATCTCTTAAAGCGATGACAGAAAACACTGAGGCACTGGGTCCAGCATCTAGCAATCCATTTCAAAGTTCTTGATCAAGCCCTATATCAGAAATATACATCACTCAGCTTTGGCTTAATCTCCAATATCCCAATAGCACAACCCAAAACAGAACAGGGATGAGAATCAATAATTACAGGATAGTTAACCCAGCAAACACAAGACTCCTCAGACAAGGACATTGGCTGAGCATGACCTGAAGCGCTGTAAAATCTAAGTACATTGGAGAGATGTCCCACTTCAATTGTGTAAGGCTATGGAAGACCGGAAAAGAGTTGCGGAGATCCTTTCTATCATCCATAACCTGATAAAAAAAAGCCCGAAATATAGTGAATTCCAGGCCAATAGTAATCTGAAACAAAATAATTTGCTCCAAGGAAATGAAGGAGAAAGACGAGATTGAAGATAAAAATAGGAAAGCATACCTTAAGGCTGTTGTAAAATAAAGTAGGAAGTTCTACGTTAGAAAGATCCTTTAAGAGCTTAAATATACAGTTGGCACATTGATCAGATTTTTCCCTTTCCACTGGGTTAAACACTACAATGACAGCTTCAACTAGCGATGATGGACATGATATGGTATGGTCACGACCATATTGACCATAATAGTGTAAGGATTTGATTCTAGCTCCATGAATCCGTACTTGGCAATGTCTATTGAAACCCACCACAAAGTGAACTATTGTCAATTTTAAAAGATTGGGAGCACCAACATTCAAAACCTCAATTTGCCGGCACCTGCAATATTTAAGAGACAACTCCCCGAGGGAAGGGCATGAAAGCAGCTTCTCCAATGAATTAACTTCCTCAAATCCAACATTATATAGAGTCAAGACCTTCAGATTTGGAAGACAAACTAAAGAAGGAACTCTCAAATTATGAAGCCCTCCAACATAGAACTCTACCAGTGTATCACAAGTGCATATACAACAGGGCAATGTATACTCAACAGGAGGATGTTTTACTAAAATGAAGCCCTCCAAGTATTTACGCGATATTTATTGGCCACATGACATACAAGAGAAAAAAGTTTCAAAGGAGAGAGGTCACGAAAGGACAATGCTCCTTCCACAAAGTTTAAGAACTGCGACTTCTCGAAGAAACTTTGCTCATCGAAGACTAGACTAGGAATCGACCTCGACAAGTGTCTCCACCTTTTCAACAACACACTCGTTCTCACTGCAGCTCTAGTTGGTAGAAAATCTAGAATGTGGAGGAGAATCGCATCAGGCAGATCACACTACCGTTTGCAGCTTACATCACGAGTGCCAATCAATTCCCTGAACTTACTTGAAACTAGAACGGTCGCATCCATTTCTTCACCCTTCTCTCCCATCATTGAAGATTAAACTAAAAGAACGCGGCAAAGTGCTCTTCCAACTCTGAATACAGCTCTTGGTAGATCAATCACAAGCCCTCCGGCCATAATGCCAGTGAGACAAGAAACCCCTTAAAAAGAAGAGCATCACAGAACTTTCAAAAATTGGTTTCATCCCTTCTAATTGAGCCTACGACAACCCACAATCTGCCATCAATCTCACGAATTGCATCACTGCAACAAGCACCCACAAACCAATTCGTCCCACTACATCAAGAACATGAGGCGAGTAAAAGCTAAAACTCAAACTACCGAGAAAAAAAAATTTGAAATTTGACGCATGCAAGACAGACAAAGAACGCATTGATGACACCCAATGAGCAAGAACTGAAAAGAGATCAAGGCATGAAGGTGGCACCTCAATTGAGACAACAGGTCGACCGTAGCTTCTACAGTTCACTCACTCGAGGCAACAGGTCACCGCCGCATTCCCGCAGTTTCTGAATTGGACGCCGGCGTTTTAAGTTTTGGCGGAGACAGAAGGGTTTTAGCATAAGTCTTTATTTTATTGAAGGTTTTTTTTTTTTTTTTTTTAACAGATTTCCATTTTTTTAATTTTTTATTTTCAAGTCAGACTTCTCTTGAAGGTCTACTGAAGGTTCGGCCTCGGAAAATGTCTTTTACTTTTTACTTTTCCTATAAAAATGAAAATTGCATTGTCAGCTTTTTAAATATTTTTAAAACGTACTTTAATTCGAGTAAATAAAATTTCTCTATAATTTTGACGTGCATGCGGAGACAATGCCACGTCAGATTTTTACCGGCCATCGTGAACGGAAGTCTTAGTAGAGCATTTGTAGAAGTTTGGAGGTTTACATGGGATGGAAAAAAGTTTGGCATTATATTATAGTCTATTATCTAATTTGAATGAAAGGGAAAATGATTCAAATGGTTCACTGACTTTGGCCTAATGTGCATTTCTAGACTTTTAATTTATTCAATATGGTCTCTAAAATCTTGATAAATAACATTTGGTCTATAGGAACATTTCATCTACGGAGTCATAGATCATGTGAAAATGTTGAATGTCGACTTTCCATTGATTCAAATTAAATCAAATTTGTTAATGTAATTTCATTCCATGACAATTTTGAACGGTGAATAAAAAACAAGTTACATGTGAATTATAATAATCCACGTCATCAAGTAACAATGGATAAGTCAACATCCTAATTTAATTTGTTTTTTTATAAATAGATGGATATGTTGACTCATCATTTGTAAATGTTCAACTCAGCATATAATAATTCAAGTCATCAAATAACATCCGATTTGTCCTTTGAGCAAACAAAAGGGCAATGTTCAATACTCACTTACAATTCAAGAACTACAACAAACAAATTAAAAGTTCATAGATCACATTGCACATCATGTTAAAACTCAAGTATGATATGTGTCAACTTCTTGTGAATTTCTTGTGAATCAAACGTTTTCGGTAGTGGTTGAGCCAATGGCGTTGTTGGGTGTAGAAACTATGGATTGTATTGATGGGCAGACCTCCATAATTCAGACTTGAAAATAAAAAATTAAAAAAAATAGAACTGAAATAAGCATAGCATCAGTTTTGCAAACTCCATAATTCACAGGCTGGAGGTTTCGATCAAAGCAGTAGATAACATGGCGATCACCACAACATCGACATTATACTTGGTATCAATGATCCATCACATTGACACCCTTGTTTTGTGTTGCCTATGTCTGCAGAATGGACGATCTATTTTGATGGCATCATGAATGAAGACAGAAGCAGTGTAGGTGTCCTCCAAAACTGTGAACTTGAATAACTAGTGATGAGAGCATGATTTCACCTACAGCTACATGATGAGTGTCCTCCTTTTGCAAGATTGTCTAATTTCAACAAAGCCAGCTAAATTATCCAAAAAAATCAAAATCCATGCTAGAGCATGCACTACACTCCTCCCTAAAATCTAGCGAAATAGCGCATTGATCCGAAGCCCGAGGAAGCTTCATCGGACGTTTCATTAACTTCCCTCGAAAGTTATTCCTATAACCCCGAGAACAATGGATAAACAATTTCTCCAAAACTTCAGCAGTCCTAAGTAAAACTCTCACAGCTAAGAGGGCGGTGTCAATTGCGGTGAAATTGCAAATCCCGATCTCTTTAAGTGATGACAGGAAACAACGAGGCACTGGGTCCCATGTCCAGCCATCCATTTCAGAGTCCTTGATCAAGCCCTATATTAGAAATATATATCACTTAGCTCTGGTGTATCTCTGAATTTCGATAGCACAAGCCATAATAGAAAAGGGATGACAAACAAGATAGTTACCCCGGCAAACACGAGACTCCTCAGACAAGGACATTGCTTGAGCATGATCTGAAGCGCTCTAAAATCTAAGTACATCGGAGAGATGGCCCACTTCAATTGCGTAAGGCTACGGAAGACTGGAAAAGAGTCGAGGAGGTCTTGTCTCTCATCCATAACCTAATGAGAAAGCTAGAAATATAGTGAATTCCAGGCCAATGGTAGTCCGAACGTAATAATTGCTCCAAAGAAATGAAGGATAAAGACGAGATTGAAGATAAAAACAGGAAAGCATACCTGAAGGCCTCCATAAAATAAAGTAAGATGTTCTACATTAGAAAGATCCTTTAAGAGCTTAAACACATGGTCGGCACATTGCTCAGGTTTTTTTGCAACTGGATTAAACACTGCAATGATAGCTTCAACTGGCGACGATGGACATGATATGGTATGGTCATGACCATATGTACCAGAATAGTGTAAGGATTTGATTTTGGCTCCATGGATCCGTACTTGGCAGTGTCTATCGGAACCCGCAAACAACTTATCTATTAACAATTTCAAAAGATTGGGAGCACGAATGTTCAAAACCTCGATTTGATGGCACCAGCAACCTTTAAGAGACAGCTCCTCAAGGGAAGGGCATGAAAGCAGCTTCTCTAACGAATTATCACCCCCAAATCGAACATAATGTAGAGTTAAGACCTTCAGATTTGGAAGACAAACAAAAGAAGGAACTCTGAAATCAAGAAGGGATTCAAGATGGAACTCTACCAGGGTTTCACACCTGAATATAGAACAGGGCAACGTATACTTAAGAGGAGGATGTGTTTCTGCAATGAGGCTCAAGCGAAGCTCCTGAACTTTGCGTCTTATCGCAGCATCGATCCAAGAATTTACGCGAGATTCATCATCAACAGCCAACCAACATGAAAGAGAAAAAACTTTCAATGGAGACAGGTCACAAAATGACAATGCTCCTTCCACAAAGTTTAAGAATCGCGACCTCTCGAAGAAACTTGCTTCATTGAAGACGAGACTAGGAATAGACCTCGACAAGTGCCTCCACCTTTTTGACAACACACTCATTCTCACAGCAGCTCTTGTTGATAGAAATTCCAGGATGTGTAGGAGAATCGCATCAGGCAGATCGCAGAACCGTTCGCAGCTTAAATCTTGAGTGCCAATCAATTCCCTAAACTTACTCGAAACAAGAACGGTAGCATCCATTTCTTCACCAGTCTCTCCCATCATTGAAGATTAAACCAGAACAAGACAACAAACTGCCCTTACAACTCTGATCACAACTCTTGGTAGATCAATCACAAGCCCTCTGGATATAATACCAGCGGGACAAGAAAATCCTTAAAAAGAAGAGCATCACAGAACTTTCAGAAATTGATTCCATCTCTTCTAATTAAGCCGACAACAACCCATGATCTGCCATCAATCTCACGAATTGCATCACTGAAACAAGCACCCACAAACCAATTCATCCCTATACATCAAGAACATGAGACAAGCAAAAGCTATTCTCAAACTACCGAGAAAACAAAAATTGAAATTTGACGCATGAAAGACAAACAAAGAACGTGCACGTGTGTGGTGGCTAGCACGTGTTGCCCCCAGGGTTTACCCCCGGCTGCCGGCCGTGCGGGGGTTCCCTGGGTCATCAAAAAAAAAAAAAAAAAAGACAAACAAAGAACGCATTGACGACACCCGATGAGCAAGAAGTGAAAAAGGCATCAAGAAAATCCTCAAGCATGAAGAGAAGATTACCTGGTCGTTTCTCTAAAGGGTCGTCAAGCAATAGAGTTTTAGGGCTCTACAAGATCGAGAGAAGGTGGTGAAAGGGGAAAACAATAGGGATAATGGCACCGCTGTTGAGATAGTTTATCAATTCATGCAACCACAAACCCTAGGCTACGCTTGTTAGGTAGCTAAGATAAAGATTGGAGTGAGATAAAATTTATCAGTGTTGGGTTACTCCTTCGGATAGGATAAAATCGCATATTAAAAGAATATCTTCAATATAACTATTCTCAAATGGAATTTCCTATATGTATAGTATAAAAATTATTTTTCCAAAATAATAAAATTTATAAATTTAAAATATTAGAATAATATAAAAAATAAAAAATATTTGGATCTAATATAAAAAGAAAATGCAAAATAAAAAATAGTAGACAAATTTTCGTTTCTATTTATCCTTTTTTTATTTATGTATTTTAATTTCTTTCTATCCTATAATACATTTTATTACCTACATAAATATAATATGTTTTAGTGTGCATTAGTATAGTTTATTAGTTAACGTAAGTTTTATTAAGAACGGTGGAAGATAAATAAAAAAATATATAAAAAGAGAGGAAAAAGAATAGGACTTGATTGCCCATTTCAATCGCATGACTCGATTGCACTTTCGCTAAAAATTTTGGAACTTCTAGTGCACTTGGGCAATTAAAATTTGAGATATTATTGTCCTGCACAAATTAGGATTTTCTAGTACATAGAGAATTTTTTTTTAAAATCAAAATGCGAAAATAAAAAGGATATGACTCGATTGCACTTTCGCTAAAAATTTTGGAACTTCTAGTGCGCTTGTGCAATTAAAATTTCAGATATTATTGTCCTGCACAAATCAGGATTTTATAGTACATAGAGAAAATTCTTTTTTTAATCAAAATGTGAAAATAAAAAGGATATTTGAAATTCCTACTAAAATTACAATGAATTTGTGTGTTATTATGTGTGGCCAAATTCCAGAAACTAAATGAACGTTACTACTGCAGGCCGCGGGACAACATGATACATGGTATCAATGATCCATAATTTTGTTTTTTGGTCAGAATGATACATAATATTGACAGCCTTGTTTTGTGTCGCCTATGTCTGAAAAATGGGCGATCTATTTTGATGGCGTCATGATTGAGGACGGAACCAGTGTAGGTGTCCTCCAAAATGGCGAACTTGTAGAGCCAGTGATGAGGGCATGATTTCACCTACAGCCACATGGTGGATGTCCTTGTAGGTGTCCTCCAAAATGGCGAACTTGTAGAGCCAGTGATGAGGGCATGATTTCACCTACAGCCACATGGTGGATGTCCTTCAGGAAGATGTTCTAATTTCAGTAAAGACAGCTAAGTTATCCAGAAAAATCAAAATTTGAAGTGGAGCACGCACTGAGCTCCCTAAAATCTAGGGAAATCATGCATTGATCTGAAGCCTGAGGAAGCTTCATCTAACGTTTCATTAACTTCTCTCGAAAGTTCTCCTAAGAGCAATGCATAAACAATTCCTCCAAAACTTCAGCAGTCCCACGTAAAACTCTCACAATTAAGAGTTCGGTGTCAACTACGGTGAAGTTGCAAACCCTAATCTCTTTAAGCAACGAAAGAAAACATTGAAGCACTAGATCTGGCGTCCAGCAATCCATTTCAGAGTCCTCGATCAAGCCCCATATCAGAATTATGTATCACTTAGCTCTAACTTAATCTCCGAAATCTCGGTAGCCCAAGCCAAAACAGGAAAGGGATGAGAATCAATAATTACGGGATGTTACCTTGGCAAACACAAGACTCCTTAGACAAGGACATTGGCTAAGCATGGCCCGAAGTACTCTAAAATCTAAGTACATCGGAGAGATGTGCCACTTCAATTGGGTAAGGCTACCGAAGACCGGAAAAGAGTTGAGAAGGTGTTCTCTCTAATCCATAACCTGATAAGAAAGCCCGAAATATAGTGAATTCCAGGCCAATGGTAGTGTGAAACATAATAAACTGCTCCAAAGAAATGAAGGATAAAGACAAGATTGAAGATAGAAACAGGAAAGCGTACCTAAAGGCCTTCGGAAAATAATGTAAGACGTTCTACATTGGGAAGATCCTTTAAGAGCTTAAACACAAGGTTGGCACATTGATCAGGTTTTATCTCCCCTGGATTAAACACTGCAATGACGGCTTCAAATGGCGACGATGGACATGATATGGTAAGGTCACGACCATATTGACCAGAATAGTGTAAGGATTTGGCTCCAGCTCCATGAATCCGTACGTTGCAGTGTCCATTGGCACACGTAAAAAAGTCAGCTATTGACAATTTCAAAGGAAAAAGTACACTAGAAGTATCATAACTTGTGTACGGCATTCATTTGAGTGCCATAACTTTTAAAACGTTCATTGAAGTGCCATAATTTTCAAAAATCATTCACTTGAGTATTACGTCGAAGCAAAATCGTTCACTTGAGTGCTACAAGAACTTTTCCGCTCGTGCCACGTCAGCCTTAAGGCGTTCTAAAGTAGCTTTCCGGAGTGCCACGTCCGTTTTCCGGCCTGCTATAGTAACTTTTCCGACGTGTCACGTCAGCTTTTGCGGCATCCACATCAGCATGGCACTCAAGTGAACGATTTTTGAAAGTTATAATATTTAAGTGAACATTTTGAAAGTTATGGCACTCAAGTGAACGCCGTACAAAAGTTATGGCACTTTTAGTGTACTTTTTCCCAATTTCAAAAGATTGGGAGCATGAATGCTCAAAACCTTTAAGAAACAACACCTCGAGGGATGGGCATGAAAGCGGCTTGTCCATTGAATTATAATCCCCAAATTCAACATAATCTGAATATAGAAGGAACTCTAGTGTTAAGGCCTTCAGATTTGGAAGACAAACTAAAGAAGGAACTCTGAAATTATGAAGGAATTCAAGATGGAATTCCACCAGTGTTTCGCGTCTGAATATAGAACAGGGCAACGTATACTGAACATGAGGATGAGTTTCTACGATGAGGCCCAGCCAAAGCTCCTTAACTTTGCGCCTTATCGCAGCATCGATCCAAGTATTTCCGCGAGATTAGTCATCAACAGCCATGTAACATGAAAGAGAGAATAACTTTCAAAGGAGACAAGTCACGAAATGATAATGCTCCTTCGACAGGGTTTAAGAACCGCGACTTCTCGAAGAAACTTCCTTCTTCATCGAAGACGAGATTAGGAATCGACCTCGACAAGTGCCTCCACCTTTTCGACAACACACTCATTCTCACCGCAGCTCTCGTCCATAGAAAAAAATACCTGAAAGAAGAGCATCACGGAACTTTCAGAAATTGATGTCATCTCTTCTACTTGAGCAGACAACAACCCACAATCTGCCATCAATCTCACGAGTCACGAATAACAGATTTTCCTTTACTGGTAAGCGTCGCTGCATGCATTTATAATGAAAGAGGTAGGCCATGTTTTTGTCTCCCAGTTCTACGACCAGGCCCAACCTTCTCTTCTCTTCTCTTCTCTCCCCCACGAAGAGAAGACCCGAGAACCAGGCAAGAGAGAATAAAACGAAGAAAAAGATGGAAAAGAACCGGCAACTTTATTATTATTATTATTAAAGCACATAAAAGGAAAAAAGAAAAAAATTATAAAATAATCTAGATATAATTAAAATATTCATAAAAAATATTCACGTCATTGCCGGCCATGTTACGTTGAATTGTTAGCATACACGTCAGCGAATTCCGACCAAAATTGTCGGGATGAACTCAATTGGTACCAAATGCCAAAAGGTTTAATACTGAATTAGTCCAATTTAAAGGTTTACTGAATTAGTACCAATGTTATACATTTATGACTTTTTTTGTACTTCTTCCCAATGACATACTATGAACTCCTATTTCTTAATCTTCTCTTGTTGAGTACACGAAGATAAAGTTCATAACGGGCAATGAATCAATACATGGTAAACAATAGTCATTGCGAGTAGTAAAGCAACGTGTTACCATTCATATTGTTAAATTACATATCGAGTTTGAATTCGTGAACTAAACCGATCTAAAACTGGGCCATGTGATTTAAACAAGGACTAGATTGGACTTTTGGTTGACTGAACATATGAACTAACAGTAAATACTTGTTGGAGTTGGATTCCTAGTTTTGATTCGGCTAAAATGGGTGGTTTCCCATAGTGGATGAAAATAATATATATAAGTGAATTTGGTTTTAGGATACTAAATCAAACAAGAGGGTGACAGGGTTTTGTCTTGTGAGTTTTTCGAGTGAATTGTTTGCGAGATAACACTTACGGGGTTTGTTTGGATGTAATATAGGGATGAGAAACCCTTGAGTGGATTATCAACTCTTTATTGTCCGAATTCATAGTAGATTTCTTGTCGGCTGGTTCCTCGTAGAGCAATTCTAATACTCGGACCGAGCTACATAAATTTATGATATCTTTTTTATTTATTTATTGCTTCTCATTGATTCCCAGCTAATTTCTTCTTCATGCGTTAGATTTGAATTATAAAATCCCTGGTTTCTACATTACCCCTCAACAATTTCTACCTTTGAAACTGTTTCAAATGAACTGTTAGCTACGAGGGATTAGACTGTGGACTACAAGAGATTTGGGAAATGTCTAACCCTTGTTCAGGCCCTAGTGCAGAAGTAGCGTTATGTTATTAATCAACCCTTGCGCTGATGTATAAATTTACATTCTTCTTAGGATTCGCTTGTTTAATAGAAAACTCAAAATTTTAAAGAAAATTTTTCAAAAAATGATCACTTGTACCGCTTCAAAAGGAATGAATGCAAAATATTTTCATTACTGGCGAAAATAGTTAGGCATAAATTATTACCGATGATAAATATATTTCCAGTTGAGAAATATTTCTCGAATCTTGAATCTTTCATAAGATAAACGCATCCTTTGATGTTCAAGACTTCTGCTTGTCCAGCGCACAAATCGTGTACTTTTCTTGATATGACTTCTGTTGTTTGAATAGATTTCCTAGTGTTCAGACTTTTCTACGATGAACCACTTTCTCGTACGGCTACATCCATCATGGAATCATAATTGATTGAATTATGGGGTTGTTGCTTGAAATACAGCAAGCATATTTTTGTATTGTCTTACGTCTCTTCCATAACTTTATTAGACAAACTCAACAGGAAAACAACTTTAGTAGCCCAATGACAGCTTTCTTCTTCAATTAACATCCTGAACTCGAAGCCAGTGCAGGTGCCGGTGGGTTGCCTCCGTATTGTAGTTTGTAGTCGTCCCACAAATCGTACACAGGCTTCCTGAGAAGCTGCGCGAAGAAAGCATCACTATAGGAATACCTCATTATGGCATTTAGCTCAGCAATGAATCTGCCATTGATTCCGTTACAGTACTCCAGAAAGTACGCCGCAACAGCATATCCTTCCTCCCAGCTCGAGCCCGACCCCCTCGATACCCAGTCCTTCGACGGCCATCCCGAGGTCAACCTAACGTAGTCAGCAATACCGGTGATAAGCCAGTTCGGGGCGGTGCCATCGGCCGTCCATTGCCAGACGCGCGCGCTTACATGATACAGAATTCCAGTGAACTCGGCTTTTAAGTCACCAGTATAGGTCTGGACATAGTCGGCGTTTAGAAGAATCACGTTGCCTCCGATAATCGCGACTTGGAGTGGGTAGCCTCCGATTCCGCTCGCTTTAAAGCTCGTGACGGTTGCACCTATAGACGTGTAGTTCTTCCCTCCTCCGTCGGTTTGTTCGAAAGTCTTCAAAACGAAGTCCGAAGCATCGAATAAAATATTAGCAGTGTATTCTGACCCGATTTCTTGCCCAAACCTAGTGTCCGGGGTGCCGGTGGTGTTGTCAAACACTTCGGATATATCCGGACCAAACCCGATCACTTGGGTTGGTGCGAGAGCAAAGAGGGTGATGAGAAGAACAAAGAGCTTCATGTTGAAAAGGAGATACAAAAGAGCTGGTACTTTGTGGTCTTCCACATTGCCCTTAACCAGCCTACTGCTGTCCATTTGTAAGGTGTCTTGGCGATGAAAAGTCCGGAAGTCAGTTGAACTTTAGTGTTGACTGAGGCCGCCCTCGAAACTTCCTAAGAACTTGCTGCGCTGTCTGGCTGTCCTCGTTGGTTCCGTAGAATAGTTTGGACATCTGGGATGGAACAACGATAGGAGCTAGGTGGTAGCTTCAATTAATTTGCAGGATATACAAAAGTCAACTATGAATAATTACCGAATTATGTTAAATCAGTAAAAATTTGCCTAATCTTCTTAACATTCTGTCGTTGGGTTTGATCTCTAGTACATAGGGAGTAAAAAGTTGCGAGAGACGCGGAGAGCATTAAGTATAGTAATCCAAGAGAGTCAAAAGTGTGAGAAAAAGCTCCTTTCATATGATTGATTCTTACGGGTGTCGATTTGATCTAGGAATGGGAAACACTTATAAAAGAATATGGTTGAGCAATTATAATCTTATTTTTGCATATTATAAGAAAACCATCTCGTCGATCTCTTCTCGTGGAGTACACCAATGAACGACAAAAATCTATTGTACTCATGTTTCTATTTTCGTAACATAGTTTTTACTCGAATCATTTCGATTGCTCACGCTTCCATGCTAGTTGTAACAAACTTCATGACACTTTCAAGGTTACTCAAGATACAACAGAGAGCGAGGTCAAGCGAATATAGAAATTGTGCTTATCCAGATGGATGTTGCTAGGGAAACGACACTGTTATCCTCTGTGGATAATGGTGCCTCGTGGATACAAATTGCCATTCAATCGGAATGGGCTACATTAATTATGACTTGGAACAATTTTGTAAGATAAATATTCATAGAAATTTCTCAAATAGTGGACAATATTGCTTTTTTCTCTAATGAAAATCAAACCATTAAGAAGGAAATGTACATGATGCTTGTAAACTTTTTGTACTTTGAACAAACTCAGTTCTATTGTAGCGTGCTCGCGAAAACATTTTCAAAAATTCTATATACAATGAAAGTCAAATTATCGACCCAAACATGTATTTCAACCTAATTATTGATATTTCAAAGGATTGCCGAACAAGTGAAAATTTTAGAAGACTCTTTCTCCTCTTGTCGATATCTTCATCGGTCTTCATTGAACTAACACAGGTCATTGGTATCATCACAGTCTTCCACTTCATATGCTATCTGCAACTAGAGGTGTCAAATGGGTGGGTCGGATTGGATTTTGGTTGGGTCGAAAGGTCGAATATGATCCGACCCATATTAACCCATTTAACCAGTTTTGACCCATATTTATTCAATGCAAGTTCAATGACGAATACCTAACCCGACCCATACCCTACTCGTATTTCTTAAACAATTCTATATTAAACCAAATCATACCAAATAAAAAAATGATATTTAACTAAATCATACAATACAAATTTTATGAAAGTTTTTTCTCTTATATATATTTTAAATTTTGTAATTTTATAAAATGTTTTTAATTTCTAGACAAAAAATGTTTTTAATTTTTATTTTATTTTATCTTTTCTTTTTCTTCTTTTTCTTTTTTTCTCCTTCCTCCTTTCTCCTCCCTCAATCGTCTGCAATCTTCGTCTGCAACCTACGTCTGCAACTCTGTATGCAACTCCGTCTGCAACCTCCCTCCTCCGTCCACTAGTATTCGGGGCTTTGGTGACGGCGGGAAGCTTGGTAACCGATCGCTTTTCGGCGAGGCTCACTCGATTCAGGCTGGGGACTCAAGGCCGGATCCCGCGAACCTCGAGCTCGTCCGATGTCGGCGAGCTCGAGGCTCACTCGATTCCAACCGGTAACTCGAGGCCGGATCCCGACAAGCTTCGAGCTCGCCTAGGCTACTACGAGCTCGCTCAAATTGGATCCTGGTTGGCTACTCGAGCTTGCCTAGGCTCGTACACTTAGGCCGAGCTTTGACTCGCCTAGATCGGCCGACCCTCGAGCTCCCCGGCACTTGGCCGAACCTCGCGGCTTGCTAGATCTCGGCCAACCAAGCTCACCCTAGGCTCGCCGATGCCCATCGCCGGCTCTCAGCTGAGCCTTGAGGCTCACTAGATCTCGGACAGTGGAGCTCGCCGGTGGCCGTCGTCGGCCGCTGGCGGCCAAGGGAGGAGAAAAAAAAGAAAAAAATTAATATTATAATAAAATATTAAAAGTTCGAATTTTTTTTTTGAAATGTTCATAAAATTTATTTATAACTCTCTTAAGATAGTTGTTTTACCTGACCCATTTAGAACCCATTATATTTCTAAATAACCCACTTATGACCCATTTAAGCACTTAAGCTAATCCATTTTTGACCCACCACTATCAAATATGGGTTGAATATGGGTTCTAAACCCATTTTGCCACCTCTATAGGCAACTGCTCCTACCAATAATCCGTTGCTCCTAAAAACGGTTCGCTGCTCCGGCTAACTTGTCTTTCGATCCTTCTAAGTATATCAGCGATTATGGCTCTACCAAGCTATTCATTTTGATGGCTTTCCAAGCTTTACTGAACATCCTTGTTCTAGGTTTGTTCACCATCACTAGGTCCATCCAACCGTTTACTAGATCTATCCAACTGTTTACTAGATCTTGGTACCTCTACGTCATTATAAATATCCCAATTCTTCTCGACTTGTTCACCCTTAACCAAAGTCTTTCCATATGTTCACCTTATCTCAAAGTACTTCCAGCATGTAGACATCTCGACGCTCAATGCTTATGCACCCTTGATAGTGGTAGCAATCCCTTGAAATACTAGGATATGTAGATAGAACTCATTTCTCTTTAAAAGTTTGAGCTCAACTTGGGCTTGATAGAAGTTTGGGATGGTTGAGCGTCCGCCATGATGTTGGGCGAGCCTACACAAATGATAAGCACTATGACTTAGCTATAATTGTTCAGCCAAGGTCGATAGCTATTAAATTATGTCTTGAGCTTGAACCCGTGAACAAAACCCAATCCGAAGTCCGACTACATTTAATAAAGAAATTCATGATAGGAGCTTTGTTTGGCCGAATATATGAAGCAATGATAAATCATAGTTGGAGTTTGTTTGCCGGTTTGAGTCTACTAAAAAGAATTCTCTATGTAATTTTTTTTTTAGTGAGTTTTTATGAGAAGTTGTGAGAGAATACTTGTGGGTTTTGTGTGAGTGTAATACAAGGCTGAAAAGTACTTGAGTGATTGAACTATTGTAAACTCTATATTCTCCAGATTAAGAGTAGATTTCTTAGCGGCTATCTCACCGAGTAGTACCAACACTCTGAAGAAACCATGTAAACCCGTGATGTTTTGTATCTCTCCCGTTGATTTCTCTGGAAAATTTTTCTTCTTGTGCTAGACTTCAATTGTAATATCCATTAGCTTCCGCATTATCTCACAACAATTTCTTCTTTTAAAGCTGCTTGTTACCTATAAGGAATTTCACCGAGGACAGCTAGAGTTTTGGGGAAATTGTTCCTCCATCCTCCATGGCAAACATGTCGTCAAAAGGAAGTCCGAGTGAATTTGATGGAACTTCTGCATGAGCTTCCTAGTTCGGACTTCATATCAATGTCAAATTTTGAGATAGATGCCAAACCCTTTCTCATGCCTTAATGCGGAAGTACTATTATGTTATATGTTCAATAATGTTGGGGTGTGGTTTATAATTTTCATTAACAAGAAGGCATAGGAAGCTATAGGGCTTTTATAGTTTAAGCCCATATTTTCTCATTGGTAATTTGCGGAAACAACGATGCAATTTCAAGAGCTTTGCATGAAAAGGCCTAATGGATTTTTTCACGGAAGAAGCAAATCATGGACATGCCCAAAGCAATTTTGACTTTCATGGTGAAAAATAGATCTTACTTATTATTAGCAAAATGGGCCAAATGACAAGTCCAGGCCCAAACCAATTTTGAAATGGGATTATACTCAACGAGTGGATCCGTTGCATTTTCAGAATATTTGCAACAATGGGCTTGGGTCCACCTTTAAAGATAAAAAGCCAGAGTGCTAGAAATTAATTAAACTATGAAAATAAACATCACGAAGAATGGGCTAATGGCAGCATAACACCATCCTAGATATCTTCGTAATTGATGTCCATATCCGAAGGCATGGAGTGTTTGCTAAAAGTGCGGTGTCAAAGCATATGTCAGCAGCACTTCCATAACAAATTAAAACATTCATTCCCATCACCACTGCAGTAAACAAAGGTTAATCAAGATTACTCCCTTTATAACTCCTATTTCTGAAAATTTTAGTACTTGATGTTAGGGGTTTACCTTGTCTCCACGCTGCCACACAAAAATGTATTTGAAATGGGAAAGTTCTGGCATAAGCCCATTAAGAGTTTCAACTCAAGTCCGAGCGGAGATGCAATGTTGTCGCAGCGTTCCTCGAGGCGAGCCACACAAAAAAACTAATGACTATTAAGACAAAGACTTAGTACAGACACTCCAAAACCCATACCAATCACATCTTTTGAATATTTTATATAATCAAGTAAACATGTAAATTAGTTCAATTAGGAGTCACCACTACTTCATAATTGGTCCATTAGTAAACCAAGCAAAGTATAGAAGAACACTTTACTTTTGCAAACTAGAGATTCTTGGATACGGGAACGTGGTAATGCTAGATTAATCTAACATCATTTCAATACATTTGCTCTTTATTTTCAAGTATATTACCATGTAGTTTTGGACAATTTCGGCCATATTACACTAAGATGTGATGAGTGATCATTCGGGTGTGCAGTCAAATAATATAATGGACAATAAATCAAACCGGTAAATTAATTGCTCGAGATAAGGGAAGAACCTTAATGCCTAAACCAAAGCATGACATCATTAAGATAAAGTCCTAGGTGTTTTGCATGATATTAACTAAAATATGCATGCCCTAAACATAATATCTAAATGTAATGATGATTATTTCTTTTTGTGGTAAAATAAGAGATTTTTATTCCCGCGGGGCACGCTAACAGCCGAAGAGCCCGTCACCACCCACCGGAAACCTAGCGTTTCCGGCCATTCCCGGCGACTTTTGGAGCAGCGGTTGGAGGGGTTCGGGTCGCCTCTTCTCCCTCTTCAATCCCTCTGGGTGGCGTCCTCTTGTGTGACCTGTCTTCTCCACATTCTCTCCACGAAGCTCCAACGACCAGCAATCTTGAAGACACCGTGTACTCGACGGATTTCTTGCAACTCCGGCCACTTCGGGCAGCGATTGAAGCGGAAGTTTGAGGGGTTTTGCTCGCCTCCTCTCCCTCTCCATTTCATCCAAACACCGCCCGTTGTCATGACCTAGTTCCTCCCCTTTTCATCCCGAGAGTTGTACCATCCGGTTTTGCTTTGCTTTTTGTTGTCGCCCGGCCTGGTGACAATCCCGACTGTTGATTGCTTCAAATCAAGATTGAATTTGAAGGCTATCCACTCCCTACGAGCGACTGCTTCTGGCCTGCTCTACCCGGAAGGCCTTCCTGCGACCATCTTCACCGTAGGAGCGAGCCGAGGGTCGGGTGTTCGGCCTTTGCTAAAGGCGTTCGATCGCCCTGGTCGTCCTTATTCTGTTATTAGCGTTCGCACATCACCCACCTCAATTGGCTCCACACTGGTAAGCACATGATCTCTACGCATGATTTGCTTGTATGCACTGTTGTTAGTGTTCGTTCCTGTCCTGCTGTGTGAATTTCTTGCTCCGGTAGTTGTTTTGTGGTCATTATCTACCGGAGGGTCGTTCCCATTTTGGTGTTGTATATGCATTGCTGGTGCAATTCGTTTATGCTTCCTGTCCACACTCTGCGGATTGTGGATGATGGCCGCAGTGGTTTCTGAGTCGCATCCTCCCCGTAGCAACTCTAACTCCTCACAAAATGACACCCTTTTACTATCCGTGGAAGAACAAGTACCCTCCACTTTTCCCGAGCTTCAACAACAACACCTCCCTCAGCATAACCCCCAAACCAACGAAATTGCTGTTAATAAAGGAAAAAATGCTGTTCAGTTTGCTCTTAGTGATGATATCACCGATGGGGGAAGAGCTGGTGGTGGGGTCTCACGGCCGCGTGACCCCAGGGAAAGCCGGAGTAGAGGTAGGTCTCGTAGTAGACGGCGAAACCTTTACAGCTTCTCCGGACCTCCCACGGGTGCAGGGCCTTCTCGGCCCTCGGTAGACTCACAACCTGCAACTACCCGGCTTCCTCGCCTGAACACCAATCCGAGTAAGAGTCCTTCCAAGGTCGCACCCATAGCTAAACAAAGAACATGGGCTAATGTGGCTAAAGTGGTCAACACGGGCTACAAGCTCAAGCATATACCTCCGACTCCGGTTGATGGAGAGTTCATTATTGACATTCCTCCCGAGATTGAGGCGGAGCAGCACCCAATGTGGAACAATTGCATTGTGGGTTACTACCTTGGGAAGAAGATCTATTTTAAGGCCACCGAGGAGGCGATCAAAAA
Source organism: Rhodamnia argentea (assembly GCF_020921035.1). Taxonomy (NCBI): domain Eukaryota; kingdom Viridiplantae; phylum Streptophyta; class Magnoliopsida; order Myrtales; family Myrtaceae; genus Rhodamnia; species Rhodamnia argentea. Next base: position 4,846,825 of record NC_063152.1, on the reverse strand, counting down.
GGCTTGGGGTCCGCACCTTGTTGATGTCCGGCTACATGATAATGGCTTCTATTTCTTCCACATTCCGGAGGAAGCTTTCAGAAGGAAGGTGTTAGAAAAAGGCCCTATCTCTATCTTTAACAGCACGATGGTGCTCCAACAGTGGCACTCGGATATCAAGCTTCATAAAGGTGTCCAAGAAACGCTCCCTATTTGGGTCAAGCTGCGTTCTGTCCCGTTCTCTTTATGGTCTCCCTCGGGGTTGGGTTATATCGTAAGTGCTATTGGAAAGGCACTTTATGTGAATGAGCAAACAGACAACATGAAGAGAATCTCTTATGCCCGGGTTTGTGTAGAGATTCAAGCTACCCATCCTCTTCCCGAGGTTATCAAAGTGTGATGGAAAGGTGACCTGCTGAGCATTGGTGTGGAATATGAATGGAAGCCAATCTCTTGCGATACTTGTCGTATCTTTGGTCATAAGGTGGGATCCCCCGGTTTCCACCGTGCCAAATCTCTGCAAACAACCTCTACAACCCTTGTGACAACTCATGCTAACCCATAGCCGGTTAGTGAATGGCACCAGGTCAAAGGACGGGCCTCACGTCGCTCTTCTGATGCTTCAACACCCTCTGCAGCCCTCTTAGACAGAAACTAACCAGCCAATACAGCCTATTCAGTCTTGCAATGATGTCCAATCTTCGGAGGGTATTTTAGTGGAGGAACCCCGGACGGCTACTGCAACAGAACAGGTTCTGCTCCCTCTTGTCAACAGACCCCATGTTCCCGTGGTCTCAAATCAGAACCTAACTCCCTCCCCTACCCCGACTAAGTCTGCTTCACCCACAAGCATGCACAACCTTCCCCTTACAGTTGTATTGCCCTTAGACACCCCTCCCGTGAAGTTCAAACAGAATTTTTCTTCAGTCACCTATCAACTTGCAGATGATACTCACTCTTCTAGGGATATTCGGGTAGCTCATCCCGGAAGTTCTTTTGCACAGCCCCCCTTTATGTCCGCTGCTCTAGCTTTGCTCACCCAGGTCGATCACCCGGCCACCCCCGCTTCTACAAGCCGCCTTTGCCTCGAACAACCAAACAACCCACCGGTCACGCCTTTGTTGCAACATCCGCAAAAAATACTCTGGAGCCCACTCGTTTAAACCCCTTGTGTCCTCCTCAGCCCAACCCACCTCCTACCAACCCTCCCACCGACCAATTCAGGTCTCTTCATGATCCCTCTTCTCACTCTACCTCTGCGTATTCATCTTCCTCGGATAAGGAGGAAATTTCTGGAAATACTACCGCAAGTGATGTTGAAGAGAACTTCCCACTTTTGTCGCCACCGCACACTAGATCACGTGCGACGCTCTTCGCCCTCCCAAAGAACCATGAACCTCTGCCTATGGTTGAAGCACTAGAGGACGGTACTCAGCCATCTACTAAAGATGAAGACACTATCCCCACTTCTTCAAAGGCCAATACTCGAAAGCCCAAGAAGAAGCCGAACAAGAAGAAGTAGTGACCCTCTCCTTCCATTTGTATATATGTTTTTTGGTGTTTGGAATACTAAGGGCCTTGCCGCCCCCCTTCGTCAAGCTGAAATCTGTTCTTTGGCTCGGAATCATCATCTTTCTTGCGTTGGAATATTGGAGACTAAGGTTAAACTCTCCACTTTTGCCGTAATCTCTTCGGGATTAATACCGGGTTGGAGTTGGGTGGCAAACTACGATCACTCCCCGCTAGGCAGGATATGGATTGGATGGGACTCAAGACGAATTGATCTAATGGTGCTTTACTCCTCGGACCAAGTAATCCACACACGCCTAGTCTTGAATACCTTCAACTGTTCTTGTCTTCTCTCCGTGGCCTACGGAGGCCATACCTTCATTTCTCGGCGATCCTTATGGACCGATCTAGTTCATCTTAGTGATTGTATGGAACCATGGATAGTTGCTGGAGATTTTAATGCGATTAAGGACCCCACGGATAGAATGGGTGGCTCGAACAGATGGATTCCAGCTTTTGATGAATTTAGAGAGTGCCTTTCTCTTGTAGGGCTAGATGACCTCAGATATGTGGGCCACAGATTCACGTGGTCAACTTCCTCTGGTTCGTTACATAAATAGCGAAAAATTGATTGTGTACTCATCAACGACCACCGGAGCCGGATCTTCTCCTATTCCGAGGCTACCTTCTTAGCTCTTGGGATCTCAGACCATACACCTATGGTTATCAAAATCTTGCGCCCACCCAACTCAAAGAAGCCTTTCAAATTCTTTAACTTCTGGATGACTCACCGTTCCTTCAAGGACATTGTCTCGCAGACTTGGTCCACTTCAGTGGAAGACACCCCTATGTTTGTGGTGTGTACAAAGCTAAAACTTCTCAAACATCGTCTCAAGCAACTTAATAGGAGTTCCTTTGCCAATATCTCAACTCGTACCGAGCAAGCAAGAATGGACCTTTCTTTTGTCCAAGAGGCTTTGGAACGTGATCCAACTAACCAAACGTTGGCGGACCGTGAACATCAACACCTCCAGGCTTTCACCTCTCTTAGGATACAAGAGGAGTTCTTCTTTAAGCAAAAGTCAAGAATCAAATGGCTCAAAGAGGGGGATTCAAACACTTGCTACTTCCACCATTTCGTCAATAAGAGAAGATTACACAATCGCATTCTCTTCGTGGTCGCCTATGATGGGTCAACGTTGACTGAACCGAGCCAAGTGCAAGCACATTTAGTCGGTCACTATGAAGCTCTCCTTAATACAAATGGGGACACTACTCAACCGGATATTCCCCACATTCGGTCTGTCCTCTCTCATGTCCTTACCGTTAATCAAGTGGAATTCTTGTCCACAACAGTTACCGAGGATGAGATTCGAGCCACCTTTTTTTCCCTAGCCAAGAACAAAGCACCCGGCCCCGATGGCTTTAACGTGGAATTTTTTATCTCCACTTGGGATGTCGTTGGCCCATCAATCATTTCTGTTGTTATGGATTTCTTTAGGATGGGCCGTTTACTAAAGGAAATCAATGCAACCATTTTATCTCTTGTTCAAATTCCGAACGGAGGCCGTGAATGACTTCGACCCATTGCTTGTTGTAATACACTCTACAAATGTATCACAAAAATTCTTGCTAATAGAGGTCTACATTGTTGCCTTCCATCATATCCCCTTCGCAGATGGCCTTCGCAAAGGTAGAAGAATCACCACAATATCCTATTAGCGCAGAATTATTGCGACTTCCATCATCCCCAATATAGCCCCGATGTGCTATTAAGGTGGACTTTGCAAGGCTTATGACACCGTCGCTGGGCATTTTTGGACACGCTTCGAGCCTTGGGTTTCCCGACTTTTTATTGGTTTGATCATGGTGTGTGTTCTACACCCAAGTTCTCAATAGCCATTAATGGGGAGCTTCATGGGTATTTCTCGAGTAAAAGAGGAATTAGACAAGGCGATCCTCTCTCACCTTACCTATTCACCTTGGTTATGGAAGTGCTCTCGGGGATTTTAAATGCTAAGTCCTCTCTCCCCGGCTTCAAACCATATTGGTGTTGCAAGCATCTCAGGCTCTCTCACCTATTTTTCGCGGATGATGTCTTATTATTTGCCGAAGGTCATGTACCCTCAATTGAGATGTTGAAGGATGGGTTACACTTGTTCTCTACATGGTCCGGCTTAAACCCGAATCCCAACAAAAGTGAGTTCTATCTTTCGGGAGGCTCGCCGAATGTACTAGCCCAAATTCAACCTTCATTAAACTTTCATCAAGGAAATCTACCATTTCGCTACTTGGGAGTCCCCTCATTTCCACTAGGCTTTCTAAACACGCAATGTCCTAATCAATGCCATCACCGCTAAAGCACGTTCTTGGGCCCAACGGTACTTATCTTATGCCGGACGCCTTCAACTCTTGAAATCAGCTGCACTCTATTCACACTTATTAGGCTAGTGTGTTCACTCTTCCCAAGTCGGTTTTGAGTAGGATTGAGGTTATACTCGTCGGTTCTTGTGGAAGGGCCCGACCTTGGAGTTGGAGGGCTAAAGTCTCGGCCAATATATGTCTACCCAAAAAGGAAGGCGGTTTGGGAATTCGTAGGCTCCTAGATTGCAACAAAGCCTTGACATTAAAGCACATTTGGCCTTTTCACCGACAAAGAATCACTGTGCAAATGGATCCACTCCAACTTTCTAAGGAAGTCCAACTTTTGGATTGCTACTTCGCCGACCATATGTTCCCCGGTCCCGAAAAAAACTTACAACTTGACAAGAGTTCTCACTACTCTTCAAGTGGAAGCTAGGTAATGGACATACAACATCATTTTGGTTCGACCCACGACATAGTAAAGGTCCTCTTCATAAGTTCTTCACGGCCGGGGACATTTATCGGGCCGGCATCCCACGCACGACACCGTTCGGGAGTTCTTTTCATCGACTTTCCCTCCTTCTACAATCCCTCACGCCATTCGGCCATGGCTTGACCCGGCTCCTACATTTCGGAAAATAGAGAAGATTCATTCTCTTGGGCCGATCATTCCTCCGCTAAGTTTTCTGTTTCTTCGCTTGGAACCTTTTAGGACAAGAAGCCGCATTGTACAATGGCATACCTTCGTCCGGGACAAAGCTTTTGCTCCTCGACATGCATTCATAATATGGTTAGCTACGCATAATCGCCTTCCGACTCGAACAATGCTACTCCAATACCGAAGGATTGATGAGGCTTCCCGTGCGCACTGCCATAATACCCCGCACTCGGTCGATAATCTATTCTTTGGCTGTCCTATCACAGGTGAACTAGCCTCCACTTGGGCCTCTAACCGCCTATTAAGTTGGAAGAATAGATCTTGGCGTGGTTTCGTGAAATGGGCTAAGATGCATTTGGGTGGGCCCTCTTTTGCACACAAGATTGCCAGGTTTGCCCTTGGTGTTTTATGCCATATTATTTGGACTACAAGGAATGATATGCTCTTCCGCAATAAACAACTTTTTCCTCCAACTATGCTCTCCCACCTTAGTAAACTGGTTAAGGATAAAGTTGTATCTCTGGCCCCTATTAGCGATATCCCCCGAAACGATGCATCCAAACTAATTGGGGTTTGTCCGCCGATATCTTCTGCCACCCTCCCTAGCGATGACATATTTTCATTGGATTTCTCTTCCGGATCAAGCTGTACACTTTCGGTCTCCACAAAGACTCGTTGGATTTGATGTTTGGAGCTTGGTGATATCAACACTTATGTTGCTCCTGTTTCTTGGTCACCACCCCGAACCCCTTCTTGAAGCCTCCGCTGAAGTTTATCGTGTGGACCCACCCCCCACCGTTGTGTATCCCCTAGTGGTCCCCGGTTTATCTTTAGCTTCGTCTTTTGTTGATCATCCCCACTTTTGCACTGGCCCTTTCACCTGGATCCCCATCCACTTGCCGTTCTGTTCGGACTTCCGTTCCTTCGGGTGTTGGTGTTGGTTTCTCTTTGTCTTCTCCTCTTCTGCCGCTCTACTTCTCCTCTTTTGTTCCTTTCTATTTCCCGTTGCTTTCGTGGTCTCTTTTGGCCTCGGCTTCTTCTTTTCCTTCCGCCCGCACTCTATTCCTACCTTCCCGGTGGTGCCATGTTGTTGGCTCTTCCCTTTGCTTTTCTCCTCTCTTCCCCGGGTGTCTGCTGGCTATTTCCGGGCCCTCTGTTTGTCCCTTCCCTCTTTGGTCTCCCCTTCTTTGGACACTTCAAGCCGGCCTACCAAGCTCCCGCTCTCTCTCGTTGGTACCTGCTTTGCTGAAGTTCTCCTTTGATTCAGCTACCTCCCGGCTCTATGTGGCTCCATCTTCTTTGGACATAGTTCTCGGATCCTTCTTCTATCGCCGAAACAATGGGAGTCCACCCTGGTTCCCCCGTGAGGTCCTACACCACATTTGCCGACTTGGCTACTCCCTTCCCCACCTACTACCTGCGTGGCTACTGAAGATGATCGGTTGCACTTGTGCTATCCTCCCACCGCCGTCACCCACAATTTTCCCACCACGGTTGCTGCTAAGCCGCTTTTGATCCCTCCGACAGACGACGCCTCTGTCGTTGCTGCACCTATGCCGATGCCTCCTCAACATACTACCCGCGTGGAATTTTGAAGCTCCTTATGGCGTCGTTTTTCCGCCGATGCGGCGGTCTATACATTGTCTCTCTCAGGACTCTCCGTCTACTTTGGTTGATCATTCGCTGTTGGTTCTCTTGGAAGATGCCACTTCTCGTCCATCTTCTAGCTCGTACTTCCCCTTTGTTGGTTCCTCTTCTTGTTTGGCCACTTGTTTGGCCTTTTCTTTCCCCTGCTAGCTTGCTAGTCTTTTGGCTCTGGCCCCTCTCTTGGGTGTATTTTGCAACCGGTCAACGTTGAACTCTCCATGGCACCCTATGTGTCATGTTGAGTTCATAGCTTCTGTGCTCGGTTTTTTTGTATCTAGCTTTTGAAAGATTAATACATACTTACCTTACCAAAAAAAAAAAAAAAAATAAACTATATGCAGGGCGATGAAATTTACTTCTAGGTTATGTATATGTGATTTTAATTTAAACTAATGACATATAACATGAACTTAAATACAGTCTATATGCAATCTAACTCTAATGACGCACATGGTTCATGAACAAATTTCAAGGTTGTCAAAATTTCTATAAAAACCATTATGGAAAAATGACTTTTAAATTTTCAAAACTAATGAAATATCTAACAGGCTATTCTTCGAGTAATGCTTACCGCTTGAGTGTACTTGCATTGAGAATTTAAGACCATGTATATCATGATGGAGGCGTCGATTGACAATGAGCTCTAAAAAAATCATCCCCTCAAAAGAACTCAGCTTCTTTAGGAAAAGGACACCACAAATGCCATAACTTTCATATGGGCTCGTTTGAGTGTTATAATGTCTTTTTTCAATCCCTTGAATGCTGTAACTCATGTCCGCGCTCACTTGAATGATCACAACCTTTGTTTGTAGTGCCAAAACATGTACTGTTGCTCTTCAAGTTTCAACCACTTGCCCAATTTGGCCATATCCAGAAGATGAAATGGGCTGGCCAAATTTCTATATGCAAATGCAAGTTAAAAATATATTTTTTTTTTTTAAGCTAGGGTTGACTCCTAATTTTTCTATGCAATAAATGACTAAATAGATTGCCAAAATTTAGGTGTCAACATAGACGATAAAAATATTTTTCATTTATTCATCTTTATAAGCAATATAAATGATTATTCTTTGAAAAATATTTTCTAAATCATTCATTTTTCACAAACCAAACTGCGCCTAAACTTCTATACACTTCGATTCACATGTTTTTCTTCGATTTAGCTCAAACTTGAGACCCTAAAATAACAATTTATTTTAGCTTTGCCATAACTAGCTCATTCTCACTAAGTGAAGCTGCCATTGAAATGAATCATCCAAAGGGTATAAAGATATCAAACAAATAGAGAGAGAGAGAGATAGAGAGAGAGAGAGAGAGAGAGAGAGAGAGAGAGAGAGAGAGAGAGCATTTAAGATTTCAAAGTGCCTGTGAGTATACTTTTGCTCTCCTGTAAAAAAGCTAAAGAGCACGTACGAACGGAGAAAGACATCTGCCAAGAAGAGTTCAACGCAAGCGACAATATCACTGATGCTAACGTGGTGATAAGTTTTCGACATTTTTAAGGTTGTACGGAAGGAGGAAAGACTCATTTTATTATGATTATGCCCCAAAAAACGAAATCATTACAATAAATTAATAATCGATTAACCAATAGTTTTCCTCAGTAATAGACCAACTATCATGCTTTGAGCTTATGTTGACAATGGTGACAACAAATCGAGCAAGGTCTATCGAGGATATAAAAAGATGACTATATAGGGGATATTTCAATAAATCTGACAAAATCATCGTATGAATAAACTATCTATGTATAATCCGGCATTTAAAAAGGAAGAAAAAGATGTATAATATTTGCAGGAGTATATAAAATTAGAGTTGGACGGGAGTAATGTTTATAGCATAAAAACGCAAAAACAAATCACCTCGAGATAGCACAGATTCAATATGTCTCCGACTTTAACAAATCAAGATGTTTCTCAGAGGGAAAGATTTCCATGTAATTTGACACCAAAGAATGACCGACTCTTGAAATGAACGAGAATGAAAGGCGGTCGACAAGGAGACCTTCAGGAGTTAAGTTGGATGACAAAGCCATCGACGGAATTATAAACAACAAGCATTAACCAATCGTTGCCAATTGTTGAAGCAGAATGATCAATAAATGGAACGGAGATCTGCTAGCATGTCGATACATCTTAAAGATGTAATTGCCAAGTAGTGGAGCCGATAAATTCAAGGTTTGTAACTTCTTGTATATATACGACTTATAAGTATCGGTCGATAGAGGGCTATATAAACCCACATTGTATTTCACTCGTCCAATCGACTACAAAACACTTATTGTTTCATACTTTCTAAATTGTTGCATGGTTGTCAACAATTGTGTTAGGATTCGGTGCACAACCACAACGAAATAGAGCGTAAAAACAAGAAAAAGAAATCGAAACAAAAGATTTATTATGGTTCACCCTTAAACTACGGTTAGATGATTCCATTATAATTAGCACATCTTCATTACATTAATCAATATGTTATCCAACAGTAATTATTCATGAGCTCATGCCCAAACTATTAATATCATATTGGCTCAAACTATAAAACTCATCTAGCAGCTCGAGGAAGCTAGTGGTTTTTTGTTGATGAGAAATATGAACCACACTCCCAACATATTATTCTTAGTAGTCATATGTTTAAATTCCTATTGTATACCTTTCTATCTCAAATAAACAAGGATCCTTCACAACCTTTGCCAATTAAATCGTTCCATCAAATTTAAAGGCAATTTCACTTTCCTGGTGAAATATCACTTTGTACGTCGGGCAAATCACTTTTGTTATAATTAAGGAGATTGCAATGGCAACAATGAGGGTTTTGGATTATTTTAAAGTTTTGTTAGATGTCTAACCCTTTTTCATATCTTAAGTGCAGAAGTAGCATTCTCTTATTTGTTCAACTCCTAGGGTGTTATATCAATGTACAATTTTGGCAGATTTTCAGGGCTCTTGCTAGTCTAGCGCAGGAATTCCATACTTTTCTTGATGAGACTTCTGTATTCAGATTCTTTGGATAGATTCTCTAGAGTCTTTATTTTTCTGAAATGAAACCATTTCTAGAACAATTACATCCATCATGTGGTCATCATAATTCAATGAATTATGAGCATATGTTATGTTTCCATGACTTTATTAGATAAGTTCAATAGAAAAGCAACTTTAGTAGCCCCGATGATGGCTTTCATCTTCGATTAACATCCTAAACCCAGTAGTGATGGGTTGCGTGCGTATTGTAGCTTGTAGTTGTCCCACTGTCTGTACACAAACTTCTTGAGTAGCTGAGCCTCTCTCATCCCAAAGACTAGCTCAAAAAATGAGGCTTTCTCTCACACTTATTAACATGAGCTCTAATACCAATGTTAGTGGTCTTGGGCCTCTCTCATTCCAAAAGCTAACTCAAAAGATGATATTTTTATTCACATTTATAAACCGGTCACTAGCTTCTTTTATAACTGATGTGAGATAACCCCATTAAGGGGAGAGACTGTCAATAATCGTTGGGTTTTTTCTTAAGTCGGGTAGCCAATGGGGAACTTCATATGAGATGCTACCATTTTGCATGTCCAATACCTCATGCCAAAATATATCCTTGTGATTTTTATGAATATATATTATTCTTCATTGAGATTTTTTAGACTAGACAAGAATCTTTTTCATTTATAGAAATATTAATTTCCAACAAATGGTTAATCATTTGATAATTTAGAGTATTGTTGAACGACTGGAAAGATTAATTACTTGTTGTCCAAATGGATTATGATTGCTAACAATTGCACACTAAATTATCTTGGCAAGTTACATAAGTCGAGCAATGTCAAACAATTTTTTTCGGTCTATTTGCACCTGTAGAGCTTGGCCTAAAGCAAAAATCAACATGTCGACACCTTCAATCTGTGGAGTATAAGGCATCACAAAATCAGAGATTAAATGCATATGGATAGATACATTACTAAATCTTTCTTTTCCAAATTGAGATGTTTCAAAGGGTTATGTTCACAAGTACTCGTAACAAATGTTCTCAAATTGACAGGAGTAGTACAGTGCGAAACAATGCGATGCTTCATACAAAACTTAATAAATTGTCGGTACAATCGACCTCACTCAGATTTATCATTTCTCCGCTGAGCAATCATACAGTTCGCAGAGCAACTTTGGCTATGGCTCATACTACCTCGTCAATTTGGAATCATATTCTGAATTTTCCTAAACCGAGAAAAGCGTAGCTTAAGCACCCTGAGCAACATTGAGGTAATCACAACTTTTACTTCCCTTGCTAGCTTTGCTGGATCCAGCGACCTTCAATTTTCTTTAGAATATTCTGCTTGTTTTCCATTAGCATGTGCTGAGTTGAAGGTAATGAACTCGAGTTTCTTAAGCCACTGGCAATCTATTTGTTAACCTGAATCTGTTATCTTCTTGATGAATTAAGCATCTGTGAGAAATTGTTTTCTACTTGCTCTTTAATTCCTGTGCTTCGAAGATGATATTTTCGTGAAGATTGGGAAAAGAAAAGTCTGACTTTGTGAGAGGCAATCAGCGCGTTCCAAGATCTAAGCTTTGAAATGTTCATTGAGCACATGAAGACACTTGCTAAAGCTTACTAATGTTCAGTGCAGGAAGAGATGGATACAAGATCCCTAATTGATAAAGCAAAGTTCAGGAAGTTGAACGACAACCGAAATGCCAGCACCACAAGTTTATGTGATTTGCCCGAAGTGGTTCTCCTGCACATCCTAAGTTTTCTTCCATCGAAAGATGTTGTGAGAACGAGCGCCTTGTCCAAAAGGTGGGAACAGTTATGGATTTCTGTTCCGAAGCTCGACTTCAATGATAAGGAATTCTCCCAGAGGTTGCGCTTCATTAACTTCGTGGAGAGAACGTTTTTGCTTCACGGTCTATCTCCAGTGAAAGGTTTTTCTCTCTCATGTTCCATCCATTACAATAAATCCCGCATCAATGCTTGGATCACTTCCGCTATAAGGCGCAATGTTGAAAAGCTCCGGTTGTGCCTTGATGTAGACAAACGTGCTGCGGTGAGTTATAGGTTACCGTGTTGTGTATTTAGGTGTGAAACGCTAACAGAATTGCATGTAGAGATGAGTCGTCATATTAGGCTCACTTCATCAGTTTGTCTGATGAAACTGAAGGCCCTAACTCTCGTGCGGATTGATTTTGGGGACGACAATTCGGTCGAAAAGCTACTTTCGGGGCCTTCCCTTGAGAAGCTGTCTCTTGACAACTGCATGTGGTGGAAGCTGAAGGCTCTTCGTATTTCGGCTCCGAAGCTTTTGAGCTTGTCCATTGTTGAACTGGAGTTTTGTACGGATTTTAAATGTGATTGTCGGGTATTCATCATCGGAACTAGTCTAGAGTCCTTCTACTATCACGGCGAATGCGCTTATGACTATACTCTATCTAGCTCATCCGCTCTTGTTAAGGCTGCCATCTCCGTGGATCATCCGTTCGATGAGAAGTCGTACCAATTCTCCTACCATGGATACAAGCTCTTAAAAGATGTTGCTAATGTACGAGATTTAACTCTGTCTTATGACGGTCTTCAGGTATACTCTTCCGAACACATGGTTGATTCATTGTCGTCATTCTTCAATGTTTGGATTATGTCTGATCCTTCTATTGGTTTGGATGTCTTCTTCGACATTTTCCTTTAGGATTTAAATGAGAGTAAGAACTTCCTTGACTCGCTGCCCATCTTTGCGAATCTTAAGAAGCTGGAATTGAACATGTATCGTGCGTGCTTGGAATCTAGAGCACTTCAAACGATTCTCAGCAAATCTTCTTGTTTGGAGAGTCTTCGGTTCCTCTCGGTAACCACTCCGTCATTATTCTCTTTCTTCCTTTTCTGCCAGCATTTTGTGCTACCAGAAGTTTCGTGATCTCGTTTGATTCGGTATTGTGATTTTGATTAAGGGTGTTCTTGTGGAGTCTGGAACGGATGAAGGGATACGGGATCCGGTACCTTGGTGTTTCCCGTCGTCACTCCGAGAGATTACAATTCGCAACTTTCATGAGGATGATGATCAACTTCTAGCCGTGAGAGTTATGCTTAGGACGGCTAGGGTTTTGGAGAAAATAGTCATACATCGTTCCGAGTACTATTTAGGGAGTTCTACAGAGAAGTTGATGGAACGATTGAGAGAGATCCCCAAGGCTTCAAGTCAGTGTACGATTTTGTTAGTCTAACAATTCTGGCATTTCAATTTAATTCAGGAATTGGTGATTCTATATTGCAATTCATTCGAAAGGTTATTTACCCTGTCTGCACTTTGGAAATGAAAGGACAGTATCTACGTAATGTCATTCAACTTTTAGCTCATGAAGCCAGCATAAAATGGTTCTGGTTGCGAAAAATAAGCTATCGAATAGAATAGATCGAAAATCGGATTTACGTGATTTGGTTGGTGAGACATGTCCCATGGAGAAAACGGAATAGGAATCCACTATAGATCGCGCATGATACAACAAAGATTATTACAACATTCAAGTCACTCAAAAATTTGCTAGCACTGAATTAAACTAAAATAATTCACTCTTTCATAGTTACTTGCGAACCAATCTCTCAACCTCCTAAAAAAATTAAAAATCTTACCATGAGATTTAGGGTGGCCCTATTTCCACCCCATAAATGACTAAATCTAGGTTACACTAAAAAGACAAAATTGCCCTCAATTTTTCAATTACAATCTAAAGTTATGGCCATACTCATTCTTTTTTCTATTTTTTTTATTTTTCAATTTAGGATGATTACCATATTAAGCATTTCAAATGTTTTTCTTTTTAGCGTATTAAAGAAAAGTGCATTTTCAGAAATTCCTATAATGTTTTACATGCTCCATGTAAAGTTATCTTGTTAATAGTAAGAAAAAAGACATTCTTTGATAATTTATAAAACCGAAAAGCATCTTCTTCATCATACTTCTCTATTTTTTGTCCCTCTTATCTCAAGAGCTCTCTTTGTTGGTGAACTTTTTATTAGTTTCATTCTAAAGTATATGTCAAGTCTCTTTATTTACTATCTCAGAGAATTTTCTTTTTTTTTTCTTACTATAATGGCAAGATATTTTTATTCCAAGCATCCGAGAAGTTAGAGGAATATCTAGAAATACACTAAAATTACTATGCATGATTAGGTATTTTGATTTTTTTTTTTGCATAAATAGTTCATAGATGATATTCAATTTTATTAATCTAAAATGTCATTTAAAAAAAAACTTACTTTAAGAAATGTCTTGATTTAATTATATTTCATCTCCTTAATAATATATCCATAAATTTGATTGACAATGAAGAAAAGAACTAGATTTCTTGGAAATTTCTCTTTTCAACAAAAAAAAATCTTATGGAAGTAATATCTTACATATAAAAAAATTTATTTCCTTTAATATGTAATGAAAATCTTCCATAAACAACAACCAAACATATGAAATTCTTTTCGACCAAAAAAAAAAATATATGTTATTCGTAATTATGGTAGGTAGATCCTACATATATATAAGAAAACTAATAAAAAGGAAAGTGAATAAATTTGGAACCACCAATTTAAATTGCAATTTAATGACAGAGGGAATTTTTTCTTTTTGATGAAAATTGAGTGGATTTAGTCATATAGGGGGTGGCAATAGCGCCGTCTGAAAAAAAGGCTAAAATTTATTGGTTGACATAGATGACACGACTAAAAAAATAGTATGTGTTTTTGGTTGATACGGTTATATTTTCGTAGATAGAGCTTTCCATGTGCTTGTACAAAACTAAAACTTCTAATTGGAATTAAGATCGCAAAATGTATATGACTATATATTAATTTCAATAAATATAGTAAAATAATTTTCAGGCTTAAATGCATGAAAAGAAAATTTTGAAAGTGAATTGTTTTATCATGATAAGTTTCCAAAATCTTGATATAATTATCTCAATAAGCATTGAAATTTCTGAAGTTGTCACATCTTTACCCGTATCCAGAGCTTGCAAAGCTTTTATGCATTTTCCTGAAAACTTGCTTGTTTACGCCTCAATGTTTTGTGCACCACTAGCCAAACTCATGAAAGTCATATAAGATACGGTAACTAAATGTGAAAACTAATTCCGACAAAAAAAAAGTGAAAACTAATTACTTATTGTTGTCGTTTGCGTTGAATTATACGAAGGAAATGCCAAGCCTCGTAAGAAAAGGAATTCCTTTCAATTCCAAAGTTGATTAAGGCTTGACGCGAAAGATGATTTTCTTGCTGAAAGAACTTGCCCGATGAAAACAAAACTTTCCACACCTGGCATTCTTTAACACTAAATTGTATTATAATGACATCAAACTTTATTTAGGGTTAATACCACACAAAAAAAAAAAAAAAACCCAAACTAATACACATGTGACAAATTTATTCCAAGTTATTTTTTTATCAAGAAAAACTCCAACTGGTACACTTGTGACAAATGTACCCACAAACTATTTTTTTAACCACATAAAACCTCAAACTAGTAGATCTCCGACAAATTTACCTCAAACTATTTTTTTGACCACAAAAAATCCTAAACTAATACACTTGTGACAAATTTACCCCAAACTGATTCACTTGAGACAAATTTACCCTCCGTTAGTTTTCGTTATATTATTTTAATATCCTGAAAAATCTCAAATTGATACATCCGTGATGAACAAATGGTAAAAATCCCAAATAGGTACACTCGCTAACCGTCACGTGTCATCTAACTTAGTAATTTAACTGTAGAATCTAATGAAAACTAATGGAGGATATATTTATCATGTGCGTACCAATTTGGGGTAAATTTGTCATAGGTGTAGCAGTTTATGATTTTTGGTGATCAAAACAATATGTTGGAGTAAATTTATCACGTATGTCTCGGTTTAGAGTTTTTTGAGGTTAAAAAAATAATTTGAGGTAAATTTATCACAAGTGTACCAGTTTGGGATTTTTCTTAGTATTAACACAAATAATTAACCAAGTAACACATTGTATTTTCGAAGGTGTTCACGCCTTTCATCTATATTGAGAGTTAGCATAGCTGATTATGCATTTTCTGAGGAATTTCTTGTTTCACGCATGAAAGTTTTGTGCACCATATATGGTCAAGTGAAACACAACAATCTCATGATTTGCGGTAAGTAGACGTCAAAACTAGTTACTTGCCTTTTGTCGGATAGAGAAAATTAATTATGACGGAAACACCATTCTTCACGAGAAAAACGATTCCTCATTGTTGCAATGTTGACTAAGGATTGATGCAGCAAATTGTTTCCATGATGAAAGAACTTTATAGCCCGATGCAAATAAAACTTTCCATAGTTAGCATACTTTAAATGTAAAAAGGGAATGTTTCCTTAACAGATCTGTCGGGAATAGTACAATATCAATCGTAGATGCACACACCATTATCTCGTATTTTACATAAAACACTCATTGATTGAGAGATCGTGTAGTCGAAACAACCGACGATTACTATCGAGCTGTCAGGCTAGCAAAATGAATAAACTGAAATTTATTGGCTAAATATAGGGCTTAAATGCACGAAAAGAAATTTTCAAGCTTGAAGTGCATTATCATGACAAATTATCGGAGTCTTGAAATAATTAGCCCCGTAACACATTGTATTCTCTAAAGGGGTCACGCCTGTCACCAATATCAAGGGTTAGCCAGGCTGAATGTGCATTTTTCTGAAAACTTGCTTGTTTCCCGGATGATGGTTTTGTGCACCATATGTAGTCTAGAAAAACAAATGACGGTCGCATGATTTTCGGTAACTAGACGTCAAAATTAATCACTTGCCTTTATCAGACATGGTGAATTAATTATGAAGGAAGCGCCATTCTTCACGAGAAAAGC
Source organism: Rhodamnia argentea (assembly GCF_020921035.1). Lineage (NCBI taxonomy): Eukaryota > Viridiplantae > Streptophyta > Magnoliopsida > Myrtales > Myrtaceae > Rhodamnia > Rhodamnia argentea. Next base: position 4,830,821 of record NC_063152.1, on the reverse strand, counting down.
GATTCCTTTGTATTCCCAAGTTGACCTAGGAGTGACGCGACAAATGGTTTTCATGCATGAAGAACCTTCTACACTTTCCACACCTGGCCATCTTTACCACACCTTCCATTCCGGTCTCAAGCGCATTGTTTCTCTCGTCATATTTTTCCATAAACACTTCTTTTCCTCCAGCGCACAACATCTGGAATTATCCTTTTGCGAGCAATCAAATCAAAGGGGTTGTTTTCTGGGAGTACTGCGGAGGAAGATTTCGACCGGAGGCCTGGTAAGCAACTCAGATGAGCTCATTCACCCGAAAGATTCACTTTTTCTTTAGAAAATACTCGGGGTGGATTTGGTTTAGCTTTGAAAATAAATTTTGGGGAAATACAAAAACCTTTTAACCTTAGGGGTTTTGGAAAATTGCAAATGGCGTGTTGTAAAAAAATCTTTTGAAAAATAATTTTGGGTTAAGTAGTGCTCGGCAACAAAAATTTTACAAAGGGCTTTGGCTGCTAGATCCGGTGCCGGACAAGGGCTCGGGCCGCCGACGAGCTAGATCTGGCACTAGCGGCTGCCATCCAAGATGCTAGACGTGGCCGGTTCCATGGAACCGCCGGTTCCGGTTCCGGTTCCGGTTCGGAACCACCGGTTTCTAGGCCCAATGGTTATTTTTCCCCGAACCTCCTCCCTTTTTTTTTTTTTTTAAAACCGGGTCGGAACCGGAACCGGAACCGGAACAAGCCCTTGAGAGCCGGTTCCGGTTCCGGGTTAGAACCGTGGGCCCGGTCAACGGGCCCGTTCCGGGCCCACGGTTCATTTTGGCAATGTCTACAAGGTGCCACGACCTCGGGCAACTCTTGAGGAGGTGCGACCCCGGCTTGGTTGGCGCGACCACGGTGAGGGTCGTGTCTTGTCGCATGATCCCAAGTGATGAAGCATGAGGTCGTTCGACCAAGGCGACTGTTTCTAGGGTGGTGCAACCTCATCGGCCCTCATTGGCCCTTTGCCGGCTAGATCTAGCCTCGTCGGCCGCCCTCATGCGACTAAGATGAACAGTAACAATATGGGGCAAAACATGGAAAACTAAATAATTAGTGGGGTAGTTTTGGAAGAAAAAAATAATTAAAACTTAGTTTCAACATTTCAAAAAATATTTTAAATTGAATGCACCCAAGGCCAGTTTACACCCCAAACCCCTTGAGAATGGTTGCTGAACACTCTAATTTTGAATCAACGCTTACATAATTTCTTCTAATACTTTGAAAATTACTTATCTCTTCGCGTGATTAATAAGTTTGTTTTTTGTTCCGACCATTTTTTTTTTTTTGTAAAAGAATAAGTTGCAATAAGTTCATAATTGAAATAAGTAACTTCTCAACAGCTTATGAAAACAAGATTCACCTATTTATGGCTAATAAATTGGCAAAAGGACACATCAAGTGTCAATATTTGTGTACAACGCTCACTTTGGTGCTAATATTTTTTTTGGATCACTTAAATGTCAATTTTTTTTAAAAATAATTATTTAAGTGTCAACTCCGGTGAGGTCGCCGGAATTGACACTAAAGTAATCATTTTTTTTTTCTAATTTGACACCGAAGTGATCTTTTTTTTTATCAATTAAATGTCAATTTTTTTTTAAAAAAAGTGATTATTTAAGTGCCATCTCCAATAAGGTCGCCGGAATTTTTCGCCGTTGGAACTAAAGTGATTGCTTTTTCTCCGATTTTATACTTAAGTGATCTCGAAAAAAATATTGGCATCAAAATGAGCACCGTACATAAATATTGGCACTTGAGGTGTCTTTATGCCCTAATAAATTTTATCGTGAGAATGGAACTCCAAAGTTGGCAAAAATCACTAATTTTCTCAATGCGTTTATGAAACAGGTTGATGAAACGACGCGATCGACCATTAGTCCAATTTCCCTCCAAAGCAACCTTTCTCTCTTCCCTAGTTTCTCACGTCCGAGTTTCTCACGTCGGAGTGTTACCCACCATTTGAGAAGAGAAGCATCTCCCAGGTTATCAATTCTTGCTTATCAGTCCCTCTACTTGTTCATCATTATGGATGCTTGGCTCCGATTTGTTTTCCTTTGATTACCCTGTTTTTCCTGCAATATCTGTGTTCCCAGTCTTCAGTGGTTCTGTGTGGCGATTTCTGTCTGAGTGCTGGATGCGAGGTTGGTGGTAAATCACTGTTCTTTTTTGTTGTTTGATCCACTGATGAGGCCATAGACGTCCTTCAAGCTATTTTGTTAACTGCCCAACTGTTCGTGGAAAGGTCTCAGTGGCCCTTCATCAACAACAGTCATCATTGAGAAAAACAATAATCTGCCGTACTTCTTTTCCAAGTGAATTTGGCTGACTTCTCATTATTTTTTTATACAAATGGGTCAATTGTTCCTGGGGCGACATTGCCTTGTTGCCTAATGTTAGGTCCTGTCTTGATGAGGCTTGTTGTGGTTTGATGTGCAATATGAATGTCAATCTCCAGCGTTGGAGTTTTTAATGTTAGTCTTGTTATGTTTATGAGCATGGAATTTGAAAATGGAAGCAGTTTTTGTTAATGGATTTTGAAGAAATGGGTATTACTTTTTTCACTTTTAAAATTATTCAATCAGTGCAGCGCGAGTGTCTTATTGACTACAAACCAGTTACTATAAATCCATTCAAAATTTGAGATGCCATTTCCTAAATTCCTTTCAGATTTAACATAAACTCTGGGAGAAATTGGAGAACTGATGGATGCAAGGCCTTTGGCTCACGAAGCTAAATGCCCTCACTTGAATGATACCCCAGATGTTAGCAGCCACGCGCGTATATGTGACCTACCTGATGAAATTCTTCTGCGTATCCTGGGTCTTCTGTCATTAAAAGAAGTTGTTCGAACAAGTCTGTTGTCGAAAAGGTGGGAGTATCTGTGGACGTCAATTTCTAGTCTTGTCTTCAGAGAAGATGAAAGCAACAGGAGGTTCATGAACTTTGTGGACAGAGCATTGTTACTTGGCCAGTCCACTCCTTTGAAATTATTTTCTCTTAATTATGTGATTGATGGTGATGAATATGTCAGTGGTGATGAGTCTCGTATAAATTCGTGGATTACTGCCGCAATAAGGCGCAATGTTCAGAAGCTTCAATTGCACCTTGGAATAGAACATCTTTCTTTTAATTACAGTTTACCTAGTTGTATATTCAGATGTGAGACGCTGACAGAATTGCATCTGTTATTGAATGGTACCCTCAGACTTCCTTCTTCGGTACGTCTCAAGAATCTGAGGGTCTTAGCTCTTGAGTATCTTCATTTTGCGGATGATAGGTCGATGGAGCAGCTGTTTTCATGCCCTTCCCTTGAGATGTTGTCCCTGGAATATTGCATTTGGCCGGAGGATATGACTTTGCATATTTCTGCTCCTAACCTTTTGAGCTTGTCCATAGTCGAACGCGACTCTTTTCTAGATATCGGAAGTCACTCTCACATCAAGATCCTTGGCTCCTGTATGAAGTCCTTTGACTATTATGGTGAACTTTTGGATGATTATGACATATCTGGCTCACCCTCTTTGGAAGAGGTAATCATCAATTTGTTTCATCCATCCAACGTAGAGAGAAAACCAGATCAATGTGCCCAGCATGCATATAAGCTTTTGAAGGATCTTTCTCATGTTAAACTCCTGACTTTAGCTGAGGACATTCTTGAGGTACACTATCTATTTACATCTTCAATGTCATGTATAAATCTTCCATTCATTGGATCTACCTATTCCCAGAGCCTTTGAGGGGCACTTTATCTATTTGTTACGTGAGGTACACTCAACCATAATCTATGCAACTATTTTCTGGCTTTTTTAACAGGACTTGGATGAAAATAGGGGGATTCTCGATCTTGACTCCATCCCCATCTTTGGTTATCTTACCAAATTGAAATTCACAACTCGCAACGTGGACCTAGATTCTGAAGCATTTCAGGTTTTGCTCAGCAAATGCACAATTCTAAGGAGTCTAGAGTTTGAAGCGGTAACTGTTCTATCACTGTCCTTTTCACCCTCTTACTGCATTAGTCTTACTGCGGAAATCAAAGTGAGACTGATCGAATGTAATTGTGTATCAGGGTGTTTCCATCGAGTCTGTAACGGCCGGAGGGATATTGGATCCGGCACCTCAGTGTTTTCTGAAGTCACTGAAGGAGATCACAATTGGTTACTTCGAGGCGGCTGATTATGAACTCCTGGCTGTAACGATTTTGCTCGGGGCTGCTGCGGTTCTGGAGGAACTAGTTATACATTGCACAGAGCAGTGTTCCAAGAATTTCCATGGGGACTCGATGGAAGCATTGCTGGCACTCCCGAGGGCTTCAAGTAGATGTGCAATTCGCTTTTTGCCATGTGAAATGCAGTTGGAGGAATAGCTTTCTCTGGTAACTTTTGTCGATCGCAATTGGATGTGTAGGTTCCTTCTTTGTTTCGCTGGAATGAACAGCTCTCTGTGACATCCATAATTACAGTCGTATTTGGAGATTTATGTTCTTGAGAATGAATTGCTGGCTTTTGAATTGACTCATGAATTTCTAATTCTGTCCTTCTACTAGCACATGCATATGCTGTATTCAGGAACAAAATCATGAGTCGACAGACCATAAGCGTGTAACTTTTGAATCTTTCTTCTTTTACACCATGCGCTGATGCACGTGAACTACATTTGCACCTTCTTGTATATTTAGGGGCGAGACAGCTTAAGGTCTTAAAACTCTTCAGGACGTTGATCTCGAGGGTGGTTCGGTGGAGGAGTTGTCTCTCGACTGTATTGCACGAGGCCAGCGTACCAAGCTCCGAATATTCTTGCTCAGGTGCTTTTGACGTTGTCCATAGTTAGAACGTTACAAAGGTGATTATGAAAGGTTCTTGGCCCGGTTTGTTTCGAAAAAAATTTGGCATTTCCCAGAAAATGTTTCCCAAGAAGTAATTTTCCATGAAAATGACAATATTTTTCGATATTTGGCTGCAATTTGAAAATGAACTAGAAATTATTTTATGTTATTTGGAAAGGAAATTTTGCTTCTATTTTGCATTATTCGCACTCTAATGACTTGGGTAGAAGCAACTTGAGAACTAGGCACGTGCCAGCCTCGATGGTCTTAGGCTCGGGTGTCAAGGACCTATTCAGGTCCATAGAAGCCAGGCTCGGGTCCATCAAACCCTAGACCTTGGCCTGGCTCCTTAGCGCTCGAGTGTGGTCCCACCAAGGTCGGGCCCTAGTCCCTAGCACCTGACCCCGCATTCATCGAGACAGGGTGTAAATCCATGAAAGCAAGGCCCGGAACCTTGGTGCCCATGCCTAGGTGCCCGACCCAAGTCCATGCAAGACATTGCTGCCAAACATGCAAGGAGACACAAGCAATCGTGGAGATCATCAAGCACGGTCCTTCTTCACGACCCTTCAGCGACAAAAACAAACCTCAAGACGATGCGGCCCGACCACAACGTGCACTTACAAGTCACCTACAAAGGAAAGACCCTTCGACGACCGAGCTTAATGCAATCGAAAAGCAATCGTTGAGCGAGGGAGAGAAGGTTCTCATATGCAACAACAATTGTGTTTTGAGGGAGTCGTGTGTGTGAATGAAGGAGAAGGAGAGGTAGGGCTTTCTGAAAAACAGCTAGAAAAGAAAAATCCTATCCGGATCTATCTCACTCACCACCTTAGAATTTTTCTTATCCTATCTATATCCGAGCCTATTGTGAACATTTGCCGAATACATGATAGGATAAAGCATATCATATACCTGACTTTTATCCAAATGACAAAATGCAGCATAAGGAAGAGAAAACCTAATCACCATGCCTACCACAGTTTTAAGCATAGTGGATACCAAGCTATCCAGCAAGGAAAGGAGCACTCAAACATATCTCGTGGACATGAGCTTTAGGATAATGCCACATGCGCAATTTTTAAGTAACATGCAAGTACTTTTAGATACTATCCATTAAAAAAAAAAATTAATTACACTTTTTTGGAAAAAGATTGTGACTCACCTGATAAATTGAAAAGTCTAGAAAGTGATTGCATATTCATACCACAACATTCAAAACTCCCAATAAATTTTTCCTAGTGGGTAGAGGATTCTGGGATTGTGGCACAGTGTACTGAAAGTTCTAGAAAGTAAGACAAGTTGTACGGTGAAGAAATCAAAACAATATGCAACTTAAATCAACTCAACGGTGATAATACTCAATCACTACAACTAATTAACCATCAAATATTTTTCTCATAATTCGACGTGAGTAGCCCATACATCTAATATATATCATTATAAACCCATGAAAGCAACTTTAATCCCCAAAAATATTTTGCATGAAGTCCGAACTAAAAGCTTGCGCCTTATATTACTAAATTATGAATGATGCTCCTCCTTTTATTACAAAACAAAAAAAAAAAAAAAATAAAAACAATCAAAAGCAACGCGGCACCGTCAAATTATTTTTTTTTTTCTATGTATCTTAAACTAAAATAAAATATCAATAACCATTTAACAGTTAACTTTGAGAATGAAATTATTTTATGTGCATTTTCCCCTCTTTTGAAGGAGTTTTTTTTTCTATAGGGGGAAAATGTTTTCCGGAACTAGCTTATTTTCCGCCCCCAAATGCAAAAAAATCCGGAAAAATTTTCCGAGAAAATATTTTTCGCGAAACAAACGAAGCCAATTAGAAACATGATATGCTCTTGAAATCTACATGCATAACTTGCTCGTGTAGCAATTGGCAAAAAGAATCGCTACGTGACCAATAATTAATTAGATTATAGACCTATGAGTTTATAGAGAAAAAAGATAGTGATTCAGCCGGAGAGCGTGAAATTCACCATGCTCTACCCCCTTTCACATATCATTACAACTCGGCTGTTCAGGAACAACTCATCTCCTGGAAAATCTACTTCCATCGGGAATACAATGGCGAAATGGGCAAAATTCCCGGGAGATCTCCTGGAACTCGTCATTCGGGGATCAGCTGTGGAAGACTTCGTAGCCTTCGGCACGGCGTGCATGTCGTGGCGGTCTGCCGCCAACCCTCGCGTTCTTCAACTTGTCAAGAGGCAAGATCGATGAAGTACCCATGCACGGATGTCTTTGAGTGTGCCAATCCTTCTTGAATATCTTGAGATTTACTACGCTCAACCGCCTCTCACCTACTCAAAATCGGACTCCCTGGCTTGGAAAAGTTTTGCTGCGACCGCTACATCACCTCTAAACTCGCATTTTCCTCGCTCCTGTCTTTGTCCTAGAACTGCACGATCATGATGTGCGTATGTTATGGTTATCGCCAAGGGCCGGTATCAGCTTTCTACAGACCAGGAGATCAAACCACCTTTGACACACTCAAAATGGGACTCCCCAGCTTGGAAAAGTTTTGCCACAACCGCTACTTCACATCTAAACTCGCGGTTTCCTCGCTCCTGTCTTTGTCCTAGAACTGCACGATCATGATGTGCACATGTTATGGTTACTGCAAGGGGCCGGTATCAGCCTTCTACAGACCAGGAGAAAGCGTGCGGGCGTCGGTGAAATGCCGGCATCAGCGATTGGATCACAACCCGTGATGGCGAGGGAAATAATCTCATGGAATCTTCCGGTTCATTATCTAGTGGTTTGGCTGCTTTACCACCAAGCCCAGAGATTTCAAATTTCTAAGTTAAATCTGGAGAAGGGAATTTAAACGAAGATGAAAAGTTGGAAAACACCATCTCTCTTCTCGGCATTGAACTCCGTCATTTCTGACCGAGTTCACTGATGAACCTCGCCAGCCAAATCGTATTTACTGAACAAACATTATGAATGTGAATATCGAGTCTCGTAACATGGATGATGGAAAAAATCGAGACATACCTTGAAGCAATGGAAGTTTACCACAACGAATTCGATTCCACACGCAGTTTCAAATCTCATATGGACCATACGTTCTCAAATCATATGTGCAATTTTATGGTGCTTCATTAACTCTAGTTTTGGGAAAAGTATACAAAAAGTCCTAAACCTTTTGCATTTGTGTCAATTCAGTCCTAAACATTTTACATTCTTGTTAGTTGAGTCCATTTAACCAATTTTGGCAGGAAATGGCTGAAATGGATTATAGTTGTTCTCCGTGGCACAATCAACGCTGACTTCAAAAAAAAAATTTTTTTTTTTTTTTTTTTTCTAGTTTTCCTTTGTTTATGTCTATCTGTGTCAATAATGTTACTTAATAATCTAGTCTGCCTAGCTTCATGAGAGGACTTCTGCCTTTAGCTGTGCAATGTTAAGCGCCAGGTGTATCCAATTACTAAGGCTACATTTGTTTCACTAAAAATAAACGATTTGAAAAATATTTTCCTGAAAATTGATCACTTGTCTCGCTTGTGAAAATAAATGAACAAAAAATATTTTCATAGATCACGAAAATGTTTAGATATAAATTGATATTAACAATGAAACATTTCTCTTTGACTATTTATCTCAAGCAATATAAGTTATCATATTTAGGAAAATATTTTTCATTCATTTTCCATGAAACAAGATGGAGTCTAAGACCCCGAACGAGATGTGTGACTTCTATTATCGATTTCTAGTGTAGTATCGTGATTGTGATTTGTGAATCAGGGGCATGTCCATCTACAAGATGGCGGACCCGGCACCCAGGTGTTTTCCGGTCGTCTCTAAAGGAGATTGCCGCGATCACGATCTCGTGACAGTGATGGCTTCAACTCAAACCGCATACAACAATGGTGGGGTGACGACAAGGGCTGCTGGTTTTGGTTTTTCTCTCTTTTTCTTTAAATTTTGGCTTATTTTTTAAAATAATTTAAATAAAAACTGTATTAACAATCATATTTGGACCAAAACGACATCAAATTAGCCATATCAACATTTTCTGTTAGTCAAATTAGAAGAAGTTAACGGAAAGGCTCACTTGCAATAATTTGACAAGTTTTAGAACTCGATTACACTTTTTACAAATTTTATGACTCAATTACATTTTCGTGATAAGTTTTAGAACTTCTAGACTTCTAGTGAACATATACCTAAAAAGTTACACTGTTGATGTATAAATTCACACATGAACTTATTGTATTTTTTCTAAAACTTAGGTGTTATTGTGAATCAGAGCGTTCTTACGGACTTGGAAAGGGATGACGGGATATTGGACCCCATGCCTCTGTTTTACTTCATCGCTCAAGGAGATCATTATCCATGGCTTTAACTTGATTGATCGTGAAATCTTAGCTGCAAGCAATTTGGTTTGTGCTGCTCCAGTATTGGATAAATTTCTCACTTTTCTGCCATTTTTGAATTCTCTGCAGCGAAATGAAAAAATTATCCAAAAAGTCCTAAATCTATTGCACTTTTATTAATTTAGTCTTAAACCTTTTAAGTTTGCCAATTGAGTCCTAAACCTTTTCACTTTTTGTCAATTAAGTCCTATTGGCCAAAAATCACGGACGTGAAATTGTACAAAAAGTCATAAACCTATTACACTTTTGCTAAGTCAATTTTAAACATTTTAAGTTTGCCGATTGAGTCTTATTGGCCAGAAATCATTGGGGTGGACACTAGCCATCCTAAGTGGCACGACCGACGCTGATGTGGACAATTTCTAATAATTTTTTGATATTTTTTTGAATTTTTATTTTTTTATTATTGTTCTTTTTTTTACTCTAGTTTTCTTCTTTAGCGGCCAATTTGAAAGGTAGGGGTGCGCTGGGGTCAAACCGACCCGGTTCATCCCTTGTAAGCGTATTTACAATATTGACTTTTCCGGATGGGAAAATCATAGATAAGACTCTGTCATATGCTTTCATAAGACAAGGGTATCAACGAGAAATATTGATACATGGCTATCAAAGTTACAGATATGGGCGAGGCCACTGCGGTGGGGGTGAGGCCAGCCTTGCTCAGACCATTGCGGTTGGCGAGGCATTGTTGCCCTAGCCAATGGCTGGCAAGGGCATTGTAGGCCTCGCCCAGGGGCCGGTGAGGGCCCCGTTTACCCTCGCTAACCGTTGAAGAAGAAAACTAGAGTGAAAAAAAAATCGAATAAATAAATAGAAAAAATTAAAATATTACTAAAAATTATCTACGTCAGTGGCAGCTATTCACGTAGGATGGCCAACATTTCCCCAGCCAAACCAATAGGTACGTGTCATGGTCTATTGATTTCCAAACAGACATTTCTCTTGAGTTTTCTAGAATATTCCTAGGATGGACAATATTGTAAATGTATCATGTTCTAGATAATTCATTGTAATTTTATAGGTAGTTATGAAGGTGCACTCTCATTGGTAGACGGGAGGTGCAATCTCCACTATTAGATCGAGGAGTGATCTACGGTTGTAATCGAGAGAGTTTTTCTATAAGTAAGGTACCATCCCCTCATTTATATCATCTCACTAGTAAATAGAATTCCAGAGCTTTAGTAACTAAAATTCTAGAGTTTCTATCTATAGTGTTTCTCTATATACAATCCTAGACCTTAAGTAAATGAAAGCATACCATTCGTTAAGTTTATGTGTCGCATTTGGTTGAAGGGTGGAATCTTAAAAAACTTTTTAGTGTCGTGATTCCTACCGCAAGGAGTAAGTTCATCAAACATGATTTTGTTTAGATTGAAATGATTTCTCAGATGAAAGAGCTTTCAATCAGCATTAGACACGCGTTGACGGCATGTCCAACGCATGTTAGACGCGTCCACATTGCTGATCAAACAAAAAGTTGCTGAGCATTGTAAAAAGTGCTTTAGAATCCAACTTCAAGCTATCCACGTTGAATGCCAAGAGTAGGAGGCAAGATAAGGCTCGAAAGGACACCGTTCTCATTTTGAACTCCTGATAACAAATACAAAGAACAGCTGATTAGACTGCCAAAGCCAATCCAAAATTTCAAAAGCATTGGTACATAACGCAATGCTTCAGGTCTCGCCTAGAAGTAGAATGGATAGAACAACATGTTTTACAGAAGATAGATCCTTTAAAAGCTTATATCTGCTGGAGGCAAATAGGTCAGAAATTCCCTCAACTGGATCAAAAAAAGATGAATGCACTTGATGCCTCAATGTTTCCTATGGTCACTCAAGTACATCACGATTTGCAAATTTGATGCAAGGTTTTGGATGAGCTACGCATAAATTGCGCATAGCATTGCTTGGAGAATTTTATGGCAACCTTTTGCAACATATTTTGGAGCTTACTAGGAGTTAAAGGTCATTGTACTACTGCGCTACTCACCTAGAACTTTTACCGCATTCAGTTCAGTATGTGGGTTGTATACTTACCTTGGACTTCTTGGTTGATTTCAATTATATTAGTTTTTTTTGTCAAGATAATTCTATTAGTTTGCAATGCACAAAAACTGATCTGAGTGTTTAAAACAGGCTAAGCATTTTGTGCATGTGTCTCATCTGACTAAAGAACAAAGTCTCATTAAACAGCTAGCGATGCATAAGTAGCCTTGACAATGTGATTGAAGTTTAGTTCTGCATTAATTCAGGTTGGAAATCATAATTAGTTTTTAAACTAGTTTTTAAATAGTAGGTAAAGCCTCACTTCAGCTAATACAACAGAAGCCAAAATGAAGCATCAGTTTGATGTGAAACTCCAGAGACATCAACTACAGAATGAGTGGAAGAAAAAGACAGTGATTCCGCTGGAGAGCATCAAATTCACTATATTCAACCCCCTCTTGTATTTCATGAAAACTCGGCCGTTCAGGAACAACTCAAGTCCTGGAAGATCAACTTCCATCGGGAACTCCATGGCGAAACAGGCAAAATTCCCTGGAGACCTCCTGGAACTCATCACTTGGGGATTAAGCTATAGAAGAGTTCACAGCCATTGGCACAGCGTGCATGTCGTGGTGGTCTGCTGCCACCAAAGCACAGTCCAATGCAAAAATTAAAGCCCCTTGGCTCATACCAAACCTAGAAATTTCGGATTTCTAAGTTGAATTTGGAGAAGGGAATTTCACCGAAGATGAAGAGCTTGGACAACACTGTCTTTCTTCTCAATATTGAACTTGTTATTTTTTACCAACTTCACCAACACCTTGCTTCCCGGAATCAAGCCAAATCGTATTTACCAGACAAACATTATGTATGCAAATATCGGGTCTTACAACATGAATGATGGAAACATCAAGACATACCCTGAAGCAATGGAAGTTTATGACAACAGACTCGATTCAACCTACGTTCTCATACTTCATTTGGATGATGCGTTTGATGAGACTTGATAATGTTCTTCCAACTAACTCTTGTTACGTCCACATTATTTGTTACTAGAAATTTCTAGTCTCCCGAGACTCTAAGAAAGAGTCGTTCATGATCTTAAGCAATTATCTATAATCATGTAAAAAACTTGGAGAAAGTTCAGATTTGCCTTCGGCCTAACTCCTGGATTCTTGAGAGGACTTCTGCTTTCAGCTATGTAGCGTAAGGAGGAAAATTATCAAAAAATCCTAAGCGTATTACAATTGTGTTAATTTAATCCTAAACCTGTTTCTTTCTCTTTTTTTCTAATTGAGTCCTAAACCTTTTGTATTTGTGTCAATTCAGTCCGCTTGGCTGGTCGGCATTAAGTGGACAAATATTTAATAGTATTTTAATATTTTATATTTTTCATTATTTCATTTATTTTTTCCTTTCTTTTTTTTTTAGGAGAGATTGATGAGGATGTAAGCCATAGAATCAGAGCATAAGGGATGAAATGGTGCAGTGCATCAGGATTTTTGTGTGATGGCAAAATCCCTCTTAAGCTAAAAAGAAAACTTTATAGAATAGCAATAAGGCATGCAATGCTATACGGAGCTGAATGTTGGCCAGCACAGAGGCAACATGAGTATAAAATGGGAGTAACGGAAATGAGGATATTAAAGTGGATGTGTGGTCATATAAAAATGGATAAGATAAGAAATGAAGATATTTGACGAAAAGTTAGAGTAGTACCGGTGGCAAAAAAGATGAGAGAACATATATTGAGATGGTTTGGGCATATTCTTCGAAGATCTCTAGATATTCTGATAAGAATAGAAGTTTGTTATTGAGAACATGACATGAAAAAAGAAAGAGATCGACCGAAACTTACCTTGAGAAAAGTAGTAAAACAAGATTTAATAAAGTGAGAAATAGATTGGCGTACGGTTTATCTTAGGACGGAGTGGAGAAAAACTATTAGCATTGTGAAGGGGCAGAATTCCTATATTTCATACTGTCCTTTTTAGTCCTTTTTCCCTATACATATTTATATATTTTTATTTTTATATAATTATTTCTCTTCCCTCAATCAGTCTTGCTTTTATTTATTTATTTTTGGATTCATCGACCGTCCACCCCAACTAGTTTGGGATAAAGGTGATGTTGATATTGATGTTGATGTTGTTTCTTTTTCTCTCTTTCTTTATATTATTTTCTTCCCACAAGCCAGCGAGTTGCGATTGCCAAGGGTCACCGGAGCTCGCCCGGCACTAGGCAAGGAGGCGTCTTCACCCACAGCCGCAAGTGCCTTACCGACCAACAAGGGCTTTGTGGCCCTAGCCCGGTGGCCGGCAAGCTCCAGCAATGTCGGCCACAATGGTTTACAAAAAAAAAAAAAAAAAAATAAAGAAGGAAGGAACAAAAAAAAAGAAAAAATAATAAAAAATCAAAACTATTAACATATTATTAAAAAGTTACCACATCAACGTTGGGTGGCTAAGAAAATTAAATTAACACAAATGTAAAAGGCTTAGGATACAATTGACAAAAAAAGAAGTTTAGGATTAAATTGACATAATTGCAATAGGTTTAGGACTTTTTTTACGAATTTTCTCCGATGTTAGACATTCGGGTGTATCCAATAACTAAGATCCCAAACAATGTACATGACTTATGTTATCAATTCTTAACGCTGCCTTGCGATTGTGAATCAGGGGCATTTCCATCAAACCTGAAATGACCGATAGGATAGTGGACCCGGCTTGAGACGAGCAAAGGAGCCGAACCGAACCAAACCAGTCCAGTTCTTGGCGGTTCCTAGTTCCTAAAATTTGGAATTGGTGATAATTGATCTGGTTCGTCATTCCAGGTGTGAACCGAACCACCTGGACCGGACCGATAATTTTTTTTTTAATTCTTATTAGTACAAAATTGAAAACCTTAATTAGTAATTTCCCATTCTTCACACTCAGTCACATTGAAAATCCTAACTGTCCATTCTTCACTCTCAGTCCGCTCATGCCTCCCGCTCACAATGCTCACTCTCAGTCTCACGAGCCAGGCCTCTCACGCCTCTCTCCTTCCTGAGGGCCATCCGACTGATTGGTGACGAAGGGGAGCCCGCGGGCCTTAATCTTCTTCGACATGAGCGCAAACGATCAACCGGCGGTCAGGCAGGGCATCGTGGCCGAGTAGACATCATCAAGCGAGAGGCAGCAAACTGGCGTCGCTCGTCTAAGCATCAATGTTAGCGTCCTCTTCCGTGGCTTCCGATTGTCTCGCCGGACAAGCCATGGAAGTGCAACAGCAACTTCCCCAGGAGACCGAAGTGCCCACAAAATTGAAGTGGATTTTCCTCTCTCCGTCGAATCTATGTCAATGCGAATCCTCTTACCCCTCCCTCACTCCCGCTCCCCCTCCCTCTCTCTCTCTCTCTGCAGAGTGTATGAATTTGACGCGAGTGAGGGGTCAAAAAAAAAAAAAAAGGGGAGAGAGATACACCCGGGTCCTGAATCCATGGGAACATTCCAAGACCAGGTAGGCTGGTTCCCGATCCCGCAAGCCGGGAATCGAACCTTTGTTTCGATTCCCGGCTCCAAAGTGGGAATCGGCCCATCAAGAAACCGATGACCCCTGTATCTGGCCCCTCCGTGTTTTCCCATCGTCACCCAAGGATGTTGAGGCTGACTATATGAACTCTTGGAAGTAATGGTTTTGCTCGGGGCTTCTCCGGTTTCGGAGGATCTATTTATACATTGTTCTGGAACAAAATCATGAGTAGATCACAAGCTTTTCCCTTTGATTCTTTTTCTTTCTATTTATTCTCATTGCTTGCGCTAATTTTTTTAAACAAACTTTTTCATATTTCAAATACTAGCAATGGTGAATGTTCATCTTCTTCTCTATACCTGCGTGACTTAATAAAAACACTCCGAATATCGATGTATAAATTCACATGTGAACTTATTGTAATTTTCCAAAAATTTAAGTAGTATTTCTAATTTTGAGGAGGAGAGGGTATTGCTTTTTACTTTTTCATAAGCCCAACCATATAAAACCTCAATCAAATAAAAGTTTAAAGTGATCAGTCCATGTCAAATAAGGGCATGGACTAGCCGATTGACCTGAGAAACATAGCAAACCCTTAAATTATGTCTCTTCATCTTTATTTGAAACAATTTTCACTCTGGCCCTATTACGTGAAAATTGAAGTTTTCCCACAATATCACGCATTGAAATAATGAACAATTATCGTCCATCTACACCAAGAAAGAAGTTATAATTGGTCAAACGCGGCGTCACATCCGCATGCCATACTAAGTTTTTATTATAGATGTTAAACTTAGCTCAAACATTAATGTCCATTTAAGAATTGAATTTCACAATAAAAATTTTATTTGACAAATTTTGGTAATTAGATCAAATCACAACTTTCCCTTCATTGTTGATTTTTTTTTTATCCTTTTTTGGTGCATTTCATATATATATGACTCGCCGTTCTGTTTAATCTTCATGAACGCTTGACTGCAATTTATTTCTTCGCTAACCATTCTTTTTGCTCTCTTCTCGCTCTTATATCAGCCATGTACTTTGCTGCTTTCATATCTCCGTCATCCTCAGTTTTTCGCACTTCCACGTAGTGATGTCTTTTCTGGGTTCTCGATGTTTGTAGGATGGTTGGTCCTTTTGCACTAATCTCTCGAATAGTTCGTGAAACCATGGCTCATGGGGGTTCTTTAAGATATTTGCTGGCTAAGAGGGATGTCAGAACTGAACCACAAACTGAACTGAACCAAATTGAACTGAAATTTTATACATTTTCAGTTTAGTTCGGTTCTCTGTTAGGATAATAAAAATAATCATAATATTCTTTCTGTTCTGTTCAGTTAGGTGAACCGAACCGTTTAAATATGAAGTTAACTTGTGCTTCCCAAACTCAAAAGACGCAAAACCCTGGAATAGCTCGTTCCATTGTCCGCCCGCTCCTCCGTGATCACCGATCAGTTGATGATCTCCTCACTCTCGCCACTGTCTCGCGCCTTCGGATTGACGAGCCCCCTTCGCTTCGATCAATCTTCGTTCGGCCATTTTCGAGTCTCAAGAGAGCTTGCCATTGCAAGTGCATTTCTCTCACGTCTCTGCTTCTAATCGTGCCTTCAGATGGACGACCCCTCTTCGCTTCGAATTCAATGCTTTTTGCTGAATCTTCTGCTATAGACATGGTCGATCTTTCCTTTCTCCTTTATTCCGATTTTTGGTTGCCGATCTCGGAGCGAAGCACCTTGTGGCTTGTGATTGGTGATACTTGTGATAGTATGAATCAATTCTTTTTTATTTCGTCATATTTGAAAAGTCTGTCCTAGCTAAGTTTTTATGATTTCGTCTTAATTCAATAGTTATTACTAAGATTAATAGTGGCAATTTCACCTTTTTCAAAATTTTGTTGATGATTTATTATGAAACTGCAAAATGCACTGGAAATCTCTAATCACTTCAGCATTGTTTTCGCAAAATATGTTGGGCTTGAATGATCTAATTTCGTGATCATATTGGATAATCCATAATCCGTTCTCATCCAATGACTTTCTTTTTTATTCACCCCCATGGTTCGTCCTTTATTTACTCAATGTGCTTGTCTGAATATTTTTAATTTTCTTTTTCTCTCGTGGTTTCTTATGAACATTGGTTTGTCAAATTCCGGCACTCATATATCTATAGTGAGAGGAAGATTATCAGGGCATCTTCCAATTTGATGGGTATAACGGTGACTATGCTAAAGTGACCGAAAGTAACGAATAACATGTAAGTGTGAACAGACGAAACGATTCAAGCATCCAAAAAAAATAAAAATAGAATAGTGGAAATGAATTGTGGGCGCAACTGATTTGCGTGATTCGATAATGTGCCTATTCCATGAGGAAAAATTGACGAGATGGTTTCACTATAATTTATAAAGAGAATACTATAGTTGCTTAAATGCTCAACTTTCAAGTGTTTAACAATCCTAAATGACAACGAAATCGGCTAGAAACAATCGCAAAAAAGTGAGTTTTCAGGCGCGCTCTACTCTCTTAATAACTACTCTCAAAAGCTCAAAACTGGTTCTCACAAATTGTTTTTGGAATGAACTTCAATATAGGGCTTAAAACATGATCGAGTTCAATAGGTATCTGGCCAAAATGGACGGAGACAGGACCATGTGCTGGAAACAACACAGGCTCCGGAGATTTTCCGGGTGTTCTGCTAGTCTTGGCCACCCGACACATCATGACCCGCAACCCAGCCACATCTTGATCGAGCGTTTGCCTAGTGGTTTGACTTGTCTGGACGCTAGGTGGGCCGTCTTCCCACGCCCTCCGGGCATCCGTCTCCATCTTCAAGCTCCCTTTGCAAATATTTCGAGTGTGCCGAAAAACATCATACTCATGCAATTCCAAATCAATCGAGAATAGCATCGAGACATAATTAACAAATAACTTAGGATACATTGGCAAATTTTTAAAAGATTTAGGACTCAGTTGATCAAATTGAAACATTAAGACTGAATTGGCACAAGTACAATATATTAGGACTTTTCTAGTAATTTTTTCATGCCAATGTATGACGCAAACAAAGAAAGGAAAGAGAAAAATTTGTGAAAGCAATCGGGGCTTTTAGTTTTTATGGATTCCAATTTATCGAGAACTTTTTGACAAATTAAAAGTCCAGCCAGAAAATTCACGGACATGCACGTGCTCGCCGCTTGTTGGGCGGCGAAGGTTTGGCTAAATTGGCAAATTCAAGGCCTCATAGAGATTGATTTGGCCAATTTAGAGCCACTTCAATAATGAAATGAGGGCCACCCTGAGCCAAAATAAAAAGTTCATGCCCTATATTACTAAATTACCAAAAAAACATTAAAATTAATACAAAGCGGTACCGCATTGTCATTAATTTTTAATTTTGACTTTAAACTTACCTGAAATATTGATGTCCATTTAACAATTGAATTCCAGAATGAAATATTTTATATGACAAATTTTGGTGAGGAATTTTAGATCACAAATATCCTTACATTGTTGAAAACTATTTGCAAGATTATGTAGAATCACCTGTTTTAAAAGTTTAATCTTAGAGTTCAAATCTTTTCAGGCCTTATTTGCCTCACCAATTAAATATTTCAATAGTTATTACTAGGAAAAAGACTAGAGTAACCATGAGGGAATAGTAGGATATTTGAAATATTAAATCACGCACTCATCTAAAGCTTAAACTTTTAATGTAAAATTTTGTGGAAGCACTCCCAACTATTCTTAAAGTTTAAGTTTGAAAGCACGATTTAATATTTAAATATTACTTGACTCCCTCTCAAGCTTATTATCTTCTATTTTTGCCTAATACTAAGCGTGGAAATATTTAATTGGGGACGTAGATAAAGTCTAGGCAAATGGGCCTGGAAAGATTTGAACTCAAGACCTCCCGATGCCATGTGAGAATTTATGAAACCACTGATAATTGTTCTAAAAGTTTAAGCTTGGCTTTATTATTTAAGTGTTCTATCAATATTCTAGGTATTTGGTGGTAATATTGATGGTACAACTGATGGTGGCTGACGCATTTATACCGTTTGATAAAATGGCTGAAGGACCTTAGCTGAACTAATTCATTTTTATGATAGACGAGTAATTGATGGAGTTACGAATGGTTTTGGTCTAACAACTTTTTTGTTTTTTTTTTTTTTTGAGATTGACACGCTTGAACAACCTACTGGAAAAGAGCTTGCACCCTCCATTCGTTGAGGTTCTGTGCCACGTTTGGTTGGAGAGTGGAATTGTGAGAAGTATTTTGAGTGTCATCATCCGTGGTTCCTGGTCATGAGGGCCATATGGATATTGTTCACATTGGAATCGTTCATTGGATAAAGAAGCTTTCAATATGCATGATTTGAACATTCTCGGGATCCCGAGTTAGCTTGTCAAATCTGCCTAGAGTTGTCTAAGGGACATCATTCTATCTTCATTTAGTTTCCTCCTTCATGCTTTCACCGTGAGTAAGTGCTGGAGCAATGGACAAAGGAGCAGCTCTCAAGAAAGATAGGCGCCATGTCTCTGAAAAACAAGCTCGATGTCAGTGGCTCATATCCGGTGGCACTGAATTTCTTATTGCTTTTGCTATTAAATTACCGATTATACTCTTACATACATGGTTACCATACATCCATGGAGAAGCACATTATGGTACTTGTATGCTTCTACACGGAATTTTATTAAAAATGGGAGCATATAGGTGGGTTGGTTCGGATCAATATGGAGTTATTACCTCATGTTCATTTTATATTTTCTCCCAGGTTGATTATAGTAGACGCATTTCAAATAATCTATCCAGTTTTAACATCCCTTGGTCAACGTAATCTTAAAGAAAAAAAGAATCGCCTATTCCAGGAGGTGTCAAATGGGTCAGGTTAGGCCGGGTTTAGGTTGGGTCGAATATGGTCCGACCCACATTGATCCGCCTAACCTGTTTTGACCCATATTCAATAACCCATACTCAACCCGACCTGCAATCGACCCATACCTGAACCAACCCGTTTTGACCCATATTACCAATCACACTAATATTCTAAGAAATTGTATATCACTCATTGAACCTATTTTAAGCTTTTCATATGTATATGTTACCAGATAAAAACTTCAGATCAAATAAAAAGAGCAAATTAAACAATAAAAAAATTAGTAAATAAAATAAAAAATGATATTACAAAAAAACTTTCATGCAATAAAATATTTTTCATTCACGTGAAACTCCTAAAAACCAGAGGTCGTGAATGTTTTGAACTTGCATGAACCCGGCAGCATTCAAGAATTCTTCCTAGACCATCTTGATCCTGATTTTGTGTTATAGGGAGAAATTGAAAGCACACAAGAGAGAGCACATGTTTTGAGACAAATCATTGTCTCGTCTCTTTTTTCCAACTGCCTAAGAAGGCATTTCCTTCCTCACACACTCGCAGAACAACATAAAAGACATGCTCCTCCTGCACTCATCCGCAGCGAACTCTAAAGATAGACATTGTTGGACACAAGAACAGCATCGGAAGTCTTAGAGAGTTCGTCATGGAAGGTGGAGGGGAGACCACCAATGTCGTGGATGGATCCCGCCGGAGGAAGCACGGGAGGGCAGGGCGTGATGATGCATGGCAGTGGTCGGCGGCGGATGGTGGTGGGGGCGGCAGGGGACGGCGGCGGTCAAGGTGACAACGATATTAATACAATTGATAGAAAGACTTAATACTTTGTTCTAAGGAAGGCAAGCTTCTGAGTTCCCCTAAAGAAAGTTCAAATCCGTTGGTGTTCTCTTCCTGGTCCAACATCCTGGGTTTTCTTCCTTTAAAAACGTGAAGACAATTGCATTGCAAAAGAAGGTGGAAGTATTTGTGGGCGTCGTTCCTTATCTCGATTTTAATGAGTCAATGTCCTTTGATAGAATGGAATTCTCGGGCTTTGTGGAGCGGGCGTTGTTGCTTAGTGATTCACAATTAATAGAACTTTCTACCTAATTGTTGGATCAAGGCCGGGCAAGGGCACGGCCATCGACAATTCGACATGAATATATATTTAGACTATGTAATGCAAGACAATGTTGGTCCACTGTGACACTATGTCTGCTTGCTAACGTCCTTCTTATTATAGTTTGTATTAATGAGATTTAGTTTGGTTCGGCATTATTAATCTCCTTAAGAGTGTCAAACGAGTATATAAAACTTGTAACTCCGATATTTCTCTATTCGAAAGTACTCTCAACTTTAAAAACTTTGGCCCATCTGAAAACTATATATATATATATATAGAGAGAGAGAGAGAGAGAGAGAGAGAGAACAACTTTCCATGATTGTATCAAATGCTAAAATCTTATCGATCCTGATTTTAGCATAAACCGACATGATTGATTCATATGACATGTGAGGGTCATGAGAAGGGAACAAAATTCTGTTTTGGAGCTCTTTCCGTTACCCATGTGGCTGCACTTGTGCTGTTACATGCGACCTTTTCAAGATGTGGTGTGTTTTTGAAGTCTTTCGACCCAAGCAAATTATATAGCCATTTAAGCCAAGCCAAAAGCTAACATTTTTGGGACCATCACAAGAGGAAAAAAAGCAAAATAACTTGATTAAAAAAAAAGCCAATAACTTTCTTTTAGGTTAAGCTTCTTGGAAAAGAGCCATTTGTTGAGTTGATTTATTGTAAATGACCCAATTTAAATAAATGCAATAGCTCATGCATACATTTGGCATAGGTTCTCAACTCTCTATTTAGTACTCTTTCAAAAGCAGAGACACCATTAAGCTAGTGATCAATATTTATTGTGCTCTTCTTTTTTCAAAATCAACTTGGATGCGTTTGTTTTGCGAAAATAAATGACTAGGTAATGAAAAATATTTTCATTATCGACAAAAATTTATGCCTAAATATATTCATGGATGATGAAAATATTATTCATCCTTTCATTTTTGTACACAATGTAACAAATTATTTTTTAAAAAAAGTTTCTAAATTATTCATCTTTTTCCGTTTGTTTTCAGCCATAACCAGCTTTTAGTGAAATAAATACACATTTAATTGAATAATAACTTATTTTTTCATTAATTATTCCCTCTGGTCATCTGTTTCCGTCTTCGGGCTTCCTCTGCAAACACTTCGAGTGTCGTAAGAAACATCAAAAGGATGCGATTTCGAATTAATCGCGATTAACTTCGAGTTTTATTTCAAATCAATCGCAATAATTTCGAGCCATGATAGGCGAATAAGAAAGGCATTTCCCAATTGAAAGGAATGAGCCGACGAGCCCAAACTTGAAACCCAGTCGACGCTCAATAAGTCCAATTCCTATCCCGCCATTTTCAACTTGCTTCGTACATCGTTTCCCGAGCAAGGCATTCCGATCTTGAAGACGCTCTTCAGTGTATCCAAATTCCTCATTTCTCTGCTATTTTTAAAGTCACTCCAGCAAAACCAATAGGTATTGTATTGTCACTAGTTTATGACTTGGAGATTTTCAAAATTTAGATTGGCTTTGGCAATCTAATCATCTGTTCTTTGAATTTGTTATCGGGAGTTCAACATAAGAAAGGATTTGCTCGATTCCTTCCCAGTCTTCTCTTGCCTCCTACTCTTGGAATTCAACGTGGGTCGTGTGAAGTTGGATTGTAAAGGACTTCTTGCAATGCTTAGCAACTCTTCTCATTTGATCAACATTAGATTCGGCCGGGTAACTATTCTGTCGTTATTGTTTCCTCTTACTGCATTCCATGTTATCTACAAAACCAATGATCAAGTGTGGAAGTTGATTGATATGTAATTGTGACTTAGGGCTTGGTTATGGACTCTGGAAAAGATGAAGAGACATTGGACCCAGTGCCTCAGTGTTTCCCGTTGTCGCTTAAGTACATTACAATTTGCAAGTTTGATGCCATTGATAAGCAACTTTTAGCGATGAGAATCATGCTGTTTTGGGTGAGCTATGCATAGACTGCTCAGAGCACTGCTCAGACAATTTTTCAAAGAACGTTTTGCAACGCATTACGAAGCTTCCTAGGAGTTCATATCAATGTGATTTCTCTATGATCACCTAGAAATTTTAGCACATTCGGTTTAGTAGTTGGGTTGTGTACTGACCTAGGACTTGATCGATATTACTTTAGTTTGCAATGCACAAAAAAAATCGAAAGTTTAAACATGCTAAGCATTTTGTGCATGCATCTCATATGACAAAAGAAGCCAACAAAGTCTTAGCTAAAAGTAAAGAAGCCAACAAAGTCTTAGCTAAAAGCTAGGGAAGCTAATCTTGGCCATGTGATTCAAGTTTAGATTTTGCGTCAATATAGGTTTGAACGCGTAACTAGATTTTAAGCTGATCATGGCCAATATATATATATATATAGAACAACTTTCCATGATTGTATCAAATGCTAAAATCTTATCGATCCTGATTTTAGCATAAACCGACATGATTGATTCATATGACATGTGAGGGTCATGAGAAGGGAACAAAATTCTGTTTTGGAGCTCGTTCCGTTACCCATGTGGCTGCACTTGTGCTGTTACATGCGACCTTTTCAAGATGTGGTGTGTTTTTTAAGTCTTTCGACCCAAGCAAATTATATAGCCATTTAAGCCAAGCCAAAAGCTAACATTTTTGGGTCCATCACAAGAGGAAAAAAAGCAAAAAAAAAAGCCAATAACTTTCTTTTAGGTTAAGCTTCTTGGAAAAGAGCGATTTGTAGAGTTGATTTGTTGTAAATGACCCAATTTAAATAAATGCAACAGCTCATGCATACATTTTGCATAGATTCTCAACTCTCTATTTAGTACTCTTTCAAAAGCAGAGACACCATTAAGCTAGTGATCAATATTTATTGTGCTCTTCTTTTTTCAAAATCAACTTGGATGCGTTTGTTTTGCGAAAATAAATGAGTGGTAATGAAAAATATTTTCATTATCGACAACAATTTATGCCTAAATATACTCATGGATGATGAAAATATTTTTCATCCTTTCATTTTTTAACACGATGTAAGAAATTATTTTTTAAAAAAATTTTCTAAATTATTCATCTTTTTCCGTTTGTTTTCAGCCATAACCAGCTTTTAGTGAAATAAATACACATTTAATTGAATAATAACTTATTTTTTCATTAATTATTCTCTCCGGTCACCTGTTTCCATCTTCGGGCTTCCTCTGCAAACACTTCGAGTGTCGTAAGAAACATCAAAAGGATGCGATTTCGAATTAATCGCGATTAACTTCGAGTTTTATTTCAAATCAATCGCGATAATTTCGAGCCATGATAGGCGAATAAGAACGGCATTTCCCAATTGAAAGGAATGAGCCGATAGGCCCAAACTGGAAACCCAGTCGACGCTCAATAAGTCCAATTCCTATCCCGCCATTTTCAACTTGCTTCGTACATCGTTTCCCGAGCAAGGCATTCCGATCCTGAAGACTCTCTTCAGTGTATCCAAATTCCTCATTTCTCTGCTATTTTTAAAGTCGCTCCAGCAAAACCAATAGGTATTGTATTGTCAGTAGTTTATGACTTGGAGATTTTCAAAATTTAGATTGGCTTTGGCAGTCTAATCATCTGTTCTTTGAATTTGTTATCGAGAGTTCAACATAAGAAAGGATTTGCTCGGTTCCTTCACAATCTTCTCTTGCCTCCTAGTCTTGGAATTCAACGTGGGTCGTGTGAAGTTGGATTGTCAAGGACTTCTTGCAATGCTCAGCAACTCTTCTCATTTGATCAGCATTAGATTTGGCCGGGTAACTATTCTGTTGTTATTGTTTCCTCTTACTGCATTCCATGTTTTCTACAAAACCAATGATCAAGTGTGGAAGTTGATTGATATGTAATTGTGAATTAGGGCTTGGTTATGGACTCTAGAAAAGACGAAGAGACATTGGACCCAGCGCCTCAATGTTTCCTGTCGTCACTTAAGTACATTACAATTTGCAAGTTTGATGCCATTGATAAGCAACTTTTAGTGGTGAGAATCATGCTGTTTTGGATGAGCTATGCATAGACTGCTCAGAGCATTGCTCAGACAATTTTTGAAAGAACGTTTTGCAACGCATTACGAAGCTTCCTAGGAGTTCAGATTAATGTGATTTCTCTATGATCACCTAGAAATTTTAGCACATTCGGTTTAGTACTTGGGTTGTGTACTGACCTAGAACTTGATCGATATTACTTTAGTTTGCAATGCGCAAAAAAAATCGAAAGTTTAAACATGCTAAGCATTTTGTGCATGTATCTCATATGACAAAAGAAGCCAACAAAGTCTCAGCTAAAAGCTAGGGAAGCTAATCTTGGCCATGTGATTCAAGTTTAGATTTTGCGTCTATATAGGTTTGAACGCGTAACTAGATTTTAACCTGTTCACGGCCAATATATATATAGAGAGAGAGAACAACTTTCCATGATTGTATCAAATGCCAAAATCTTATCGATCCTGATTTTAGCATAAACGGACATGATTGATCCATATGACATGTGAGGGTCATGAGAAGGGAGAGAGAGAGAACCACTTTCCATGATTGTATCAAATGCCAAAATCTTATCGATCCTGATTTTAGCATAAACGGACATGATTGATCCATATGACATGTGAGGGTCATGAGAAGGGAACAAAATTCTGTGTTGGAGCTCTTTCCGTTACCCATGTGGCTGCACTTATGCTGTTACATGCGACCTTTTCAAGATGTGGTGTGTTTTCGAAGTCTTTCGACCCAAGCAAATTATATAGCCATTTAAGCCAAGCTAAAAGCTAACATTTTTCGGGCCATCACAAGAGGAAAAAAAGCAAAATAACTTGACTAAAAAAAAAGCCAATAACTTTCTTTTAGGTTAAGCTTCTTGTAAAAGAGCGATTTGTTGAGTTGATTTACTGTAAATGCTGCCCAATTTAAATAAACGCAACAGCTCATGCATAGATTTGGCATAGATTCTAAAGTCTCTATTTAGTACACTTTCAAAAGCAGAGACACCATTAAGTTAGTGATCAATATTTATTGTGCTCTTCTTTTTTCAAAATCGACTTGGATGCGTTTGTTTTGCGAAAATAAATGACTAGGTAATGAAAAGTATTTCATTACCGACAACAATTTATGCCCAAATATATTCATGGATGATGAAAATATTATTCACCCTTTCATTTTTGTACATGATGTAAGAAATTATTTTTTAAAAAAAGTTTCTAAATTATTCATCTTTTTCCGTTTGTTTTCAGCCATAACCAGCTTTTAGTGAAATAAATACACATTTAATTGAATAATAACTTATTTTTTTTATTAATTATTCCCTCTGGTCATCTGTTTCCGTCTTCGGGCTTACTCTGCAAACACTTCGAGTGTCGTAAGAAACATCAAAAGGATGCGATTTTGAATTAATAGCGATTAACTTCGAGTTTTATTTCAAATCAATCGCGATAATTTCGAGCCATGATAGGCGAATAAGAAAGGCATTTCCCAATTGAAAGGAATGAGCGGACGGGCCCAAACTGGAAACCCAGTCGACGCTCAATAAGTCCCGCCATTTTCAACTTCCTTCGTACATCGTTTCCCGAGCAAGGCATTCTGATCTTGAAGACTCTTCAGTGTATCCAAATTCCTCATTTCTCTGCTATTTCTAAAGTCGCTCCAGCGAAACCAATAGGTATTGTTCTGTCACTAGTTTATGACTTGGAGATTTTCAAAATTTAGATTGGCTTTGGCAATCTAATCATCTGTTCTTTGAATTTGTTATCGGGAGTTCAACATAAGAAAGGATTTGCTCGATTCCTTCCCAGTCTTCTCTTGCCTCCTAGTCTTGGAATTCAACGTGGGTCGTGTGAAGTTGGATTGTAAAGGACTTCTTGCAATGCTCAACAACTCATCTCATTTGATCAGCATTAGATTTGGTGGGGTAACTATTATGTCGTTATTGTTTCCTCTTACTGCATTCCATGTTATCTACAAGACCAATGATCGAATGTGGAAGTTGATTGATATGTAATTGTGAATTAGGGCTTGGTTATGGACTCTGGAAAAGATGAAGAGACATTGGACCCAGCGCCTCAGTGTTTCCTGTCGTCGCTTAAGTACATTACAATTTGCAAGTTTGATGCCATTGATAAGCAACTTTTAGAGGTGAGAATCATGCTATTTTGGATGAGCTATGCATAGACTGCTCATAGCATTGCTCAGACAATTTTTCAAAGAACCTTTTGCAACGCATTACGAAGCTTCCTAGGAGTTCAGATCAATGTGATTTCTCTATGATCACCTAGAAATTTTAGCACATTCGGTTTAGTAGTTGGGTTGTGTACTAACCTAGAACTTGATTGATATTACTTTAGTTTGCAATGCGCAAAAAAAATCGAAAGTTTAAACATGCTAAGCATTTTGTGCATGTATCTCATATGACAAAAGAAGCCAACAAAGTCTCAGCTAAAAGCTAGGGAAGCTAATCTTGGCCATGTGATTCAAGTTTAGATTTTGCGTCAATATAGGTTTGAACGTGTAACTAGATTTTAACCTGTTCACGGCCAATATATATATAGAGAGAGAGAACAACTTTCCATGATTGTATCAAATGCCAAAATCTTATCGATCCTGATTTTAGCATAAACGGACATGATTGATCCATATGACATGTGAGGGTCATGAGAAGGGAGAGAGAGAACAACTTTCCATGATTGTATCAAATGCCAAAATCTTATCGATCCTGATTTTAGCATAAACGGACATGATTGATCCATATGACATGTGAGGGTCATGAGAAGGGAACAAAATTCTGTTTTGGAGCTCTTTCCGTTACCCATGCGGCTGCACTTATGCTGTTACATGCGACCTTTTCAAGATGTGGTGTGTTTTCGAAGTCTTTCGACCCAAGCAAATTATATAGCCATTTAAGCCAAGCTAAAAGCTAACATTTTTCGGGCCATCACAAGAGGCAAAAAAGCAAAATAACTTGATTAAAAAAAAAGCCAATAACTTTCTTTTAGGTTAAGCTTCTTGGAAAAGAGCGATTTGTTGAGTTGATTTATTATAAATGACCCAATTTAAATGTATGCAACAGCTCATGCATACATTTAGCATAGATTCTCAACTCTCTATTTAGTACTCTTTCAAAAGCAGAGACACCATTAAGCTAGTGATCAATATTATTTGTGCTCTTCTTTTTTCAAAATCAACTTGGATGCATTTGTTTTGCGAAAATAAATGACTAGGTAATGAAAAGTGTTTTCACTATCAACAACAATTTATGCCCAAATATATTCATGGATGATGAAAATATTATTCATCCATTCATTTTTGTACACGATATAAGGAATTATTTTTTAAAAAAATTTTCTAAATTATTCATCTTCAATTAAACTAACATAGCCATAAATTAAGTGATAAGTAAGAGCGTTGCTTAGTTTTCGAATTTCGGATACTTCTACATTCCGAGGGCTAAAAAATACATGATGGATAAAATAGGGCTAGCGTAGATATTGGAAAGAATTTAATAGGTAAAGCTCTTACATAGTTTTTTTTTTTTTAAAGCTCTTACATAGTTAATTAGGAAGAAAGATGGGAAAATGTCTAATCAATCCTAAATTTATATCTTAATTCAATCATAAACTTTTTAACTTTATTAATTCTAGAAGTGTCAAGCGGGTGGGCCGGGTTGAGTTTGAGCCGAGTCGAATATGGTCTAAACCATATTAATTCATTTAACTCGTTTTAACTCATTTTTACACAGTACAAATTTAATGATCTATACCCGATCCGACCCATACCCAATCCATATTTCTTAAACATTTCTTTATTTAACTAAATCATATAATACTTGTTCTAATAATTTGATTAAAAAATAATATTGCTAAAATTCTTTATTGCAATACAAATTTAATAATTTTTTAAAATTTTGTAAAAGATATTTTTATTTTTATTTTCATTTTTATTATTTTCCTTTTGTCTTTTTCCCTCCTTCCTCTCCCTCCTCCGTCTGCAGCTCCTCCTCCGTAAACCAATTACAAGGGCACCATTTGCAGAAGCAATCCGACTAAACCACCGAAACCAACGCCCATCAGCCTCTCAGACCTCCGCCTAGCCACCAACGACTTCCTCTCCGGCGGCCTTCCACCTCCTGGCGTTGCGCCGTTCACGGTTGGGACAGCAGGGGCGGGTTCGGGTTGGTATTGTCAATAGCTCGAACATCATCTCGACGGAGCCGTAGCTTAACACCAAGATCTTCCATTTCCAGAACACCGAACTGTGTGGCGAGGCGGCAGCCCCGGAGCCGGAGGCGATTGAGGTGAGCGACTCGGATCCTATGGGCAGCCGGAAGTTGAAGAGGTCTATGGAAGCTCATTCTTGACATTCGCTCCCTTAGGCGGCCCTCCCTCTTGTCCCGATCAATATCTCCTTCTGCACCAATTACGCCATTTTCCTTCGCCTCATCCACTTCCTTGGCCTCCTTTTGCATTCGATCTCGCTCATGGTCTTCGTTGTCATGATGGCGCTTCATCTACTTTCTCCGACGAGCCCCTCTTCGTCGTCTTCTGCTAGACGATGGATGAACACGTGGTCTTCATTCTGATGTCGATGCTGACGATTGTGTTCCCGTTGCTTATGCACGCGACCGTGAAAATCATGGTGGCGGCGCTGCCCGCAGCGCTCGGAAGGCGGAGGATTTGTCTCTGGTAAGGCATGGGTTGATGCCATGGTTGGACCTTTTTCTTTGCCGGTTATCAAATGGGTCGAAACTGGGTTTCTTTCTGACTCATTAAAACCTATTTTTACTTAGGCGTTGCTCCCTTGGACCCATTTAGATCCATGTATGAAATTTTAAAAAATCCATATACCATCCATTTTACTAAATATGAGTTAAAATATGAGTCAGTGACCTGCATTTTTTTTTTTTTGGTCAACCAATGAGCAGCCTGGTTGGCCTCACGTGGGCAGTACCGAAAGCCCAGAAATCCAGATATGCGATCCATGAAGAAGCAGCATTCCTGCAGAATAGGGTACGTCTTCCACGAAGCTGATAGAGAGAGCTCAGGTTCGATCGCCGAAGGGGAAATTCGTCGGAGCAGGGCAAGATCTGTGATCACATTGGAACAATCTGATTCAATAAGAACGGGCGCCGTCAGCTGCTGTTCAAAACAGAAGCGAATTGCATCTCTGCATGCTATGGCTTCAATCTGCTCGGGTTCAGAGGCATTGGCGAAGTTGGCAAATCCCCCAACACAACAGCCTTGATCATTGCGAATAATGCCAGCGATGGCGCCAGTAGAGTCTCCAGGAAAAAGGGATCCGTCAACATTGATTTTCAGAGTACCTGCTGGGGGAGGTGTCCACCGAAAAGGTACTGGAGTACATCCTGATTTGGGGTTTTTGTTACTAGGATTCCAGCGGGTGAAGTTTGTAACATTTGCAGATGCTGTGCTGATGACGCGCCAAGGATCGGGACGTTGCCGCCGGAATATAAAACTGTTACGGGCCTTCCAGAGGTGCCACAAAGTCTGAGCCACCATTGGCGGGGACGGGCCCTGATGATGGAGGTCAGCTTGCCAACATTGTAATAGCCAATCCTCAATCCTTGTAACCTTCGTTGGATCAATATGTATATTAATCTCTGGGTTTGTCCACACATGCTTAGTCCAGGAACACAGCAAGAATAAGTGCTCAAGGGTTTCCGGTTGGCGTAGGCAAAGAGAGCATCGCGAGTCAGGTAAAATCTTACGCTTGCATAAGTTAACTGCAGTAG
This sequence comes from Rhodamnia argentea, assembly GCF_020921035.1. Lineage (NCBI taxonomy): Eukaryota > Viridiplantae > Streptophyta > Magnoliopsida > Myrtales > Myrtaceae > Rhodamnia > Rhodamnia argentea. Next base: position 4,800,355 of record NC_063152.1, on the reverse strand, counting down.
GTAACGCGTTTTGACAGATGCGCCATAAGAAATGTTTGATTCTGGGGGGCACTGCAAGTCTCCATATATGCTGCCATAGTGAGGGGGGGCACCGGTAGGATGAAGATGGGTTAGTTGTCGGCTGTATAGGGGTGGCAGCACGAATCTTTGTATAAGCTGTTTTCACAGAATAAGTTCCTTGAGTAGATAGTGGCCAGACTAAACGGTCATTAGGGCGAAGTGGATTGAGTGGAACTGCTAGAATCTCTCGGACAATTTGTGATGAGAAAAATGTACTAGCCAAGGATTCATTCCATTGGGTGGATGATGTGATGAGATCTGCAACCCAGTGAGGTTCACCCACTTGTGGTACGCCACCAATAGTGCCAGAGGGTAACCAGCAGTCTGATCTGATGCGAATTCGTGTGCCGTCACCCACTTGCCATTGGACATAGGGGGCAATACGATCTCTTCCAGCTAAGATGCTTTGCCAACCCCACGAGGGTCGACCCCCTCGAGTCGCTTCCCAAAAACTGGAGTGCAGGAAGTAAAGGCCTTTAAAAAGTGTCGCCCAAAGGCTACAGGGGTTGGAATGCAGCCTCCATGCTGTCTTCCCCAGCATGGCCATGTTAAAAGAAGTGAGATCTCGGAAGCCTAAACCACCTTCTTGTTTACTGTGCTTCAATAGGTCCCAACTCTTCCAATGTAGCCCTGTTTGAGCCTCGTAGTTTCTCCACCAGAATGATGCTACACGCCGCTCAATAGCCCGACATATAGAGATAGGCACCTTAAACACTGACATAGCATATTGCGGAATCGCTTGGATAACAGCCTTTATTAAGATTTCTTTTCCAGCCATGGAGAAAAGCTTTTCCTTCCATCCCTCTAGCTTACTATGAACCCGAGCTAATATCCAAGAAAAAAGTTGTTTTTTGGTTTGCCCCCAATCAGAAGGCAGCCCAAGGTACTTCCCTGTCTGGGAAATCTCTGGTACTCGCAATTCTCTGGCCAACATTTGTTTCAATGTAGATGGACAATGGCTACTAAAAAGGACACCTGACTTGTTCAGGTTCACAACTTGTCCCGATGCATAACAGTACTGGTGGAGGATCTGCGCGAAAATCTGACACTCTGAAAGTTTTCCATCCATAAAAAAGATGGAATCATCTGCGAAGAGAAGGTGCGACAGCTTTGGGCAATAGCGATTGAGTTTAATACCGGATAAGCTGCCATCCTGTATAGCTGCAGCTAGCATAGAAGAAAGTACATTAGAAACCAGGATAAAAAGGTATGGCGACAGTGGATCGCCCTGACGCAGTCCTCTAGATGGGTAGAAAGAGGGTAGCGGAGTCCCGTTGAGCTTGACACTGAAAGAAACAGATCGAACACAAGACATGATCCAAGAGACCCACTGCATGGCAAAACCCATTCTGAGAAGACAATCCTCCAGAAAATCCCATTCAACGCGATCATAAGCTTTGCGCATATCAAGTTTAAGAACAGCCTGATATCTTCGTTGTCGATGACGAGTGCGGAGCCGGTGGAGGACTTCCTGGACTATCAGTATGTTGTCTTGAATTTGCCGTCCTGCAATGAACGCGCTTTGTTCCTTTGCTACTATAGTTGGCAATAATGGCTTCAACCGATTGGCAAGAAGTTTGGAAATAATTTTGTAGGAATAGTTGCATAGACTGATAGGGCGGTATTGATCAAGACACTCCGGATGAGGCACTTTGGGCACAAGTGTAATATGACTATGATTCAAGGAGCCTGGTAAGATACCTGTGTTGAGAAAGGCCTGAACCATTTGAAGAAGGTCATGTTGAATAGTCTCCCAATGATATTGATAGAAGAGGCCACTCAAACCATCCGGGCCTGGTGCTTTGGATTTACCTAGCTGGAATACTGCTGTCCTCACCTCTTCCAGGGTAGTTGATTGAGTCAATGAGGAGTTCATGGAAGCTGTAATGGTCTGTTGACAGTGACTCAATATGGGATCATAGTGGCGCGGGCCTTGGCTCCGATAAAGATCAGCAAAATAGGAAATAACATGATCTTGTAGTTGCTGTGGATGACGAAGCCATATACCTTCAGCTGTTTTAAGGGTGGATAGGCGATTCCGCTGGCGACGTTGGATAGTGGTGGCATGGAAGAAACGAGTATTATGGTCACCATAAGTTAGCCATTGAATTCGAGACCTTAAACCCCAATATTGCTCCTCCTGACGCCATAAGTCATCAATCTGGTTTTTAAGTTCAGTGATGCGCATATCAGCATCAGCAGAGTATACCTGTCGATTAGTAAGGTCCTGAAGCTCTTGCCTGAGAGACTGAATAGCCCTGGTAGCATGCGGAAATCGAAGTCGACTCCAAATTGAAAGACGACGTTGAACATGATGTAGCTTAACCAGAAAAGATTCACGCACCGAATGAGTGTCCAGCCATGCCTCCTTTACAACTCGGCTACAATCAGGATCCATATTCCAATATGCTTCATATTTGAAATAATGAACACGAGGAGGAGGTGGGGGATGAAGAGACACCAACAATGGAGAATGGTCGGAACCAATTGCTGGTAATGCAATAGCTTCAGCTTCTATATACTGTAAACGCCAGTCTAACGAACAGAAAACACGATCAAGTTTCTCCTTTATCAATTCCAGCCCTTGTCGATTGTTAGACCAGGTAAATGCGCAACCCTTACAGTCAATCTCCATTAAAGAACATTCTGTCATAAAGTTCCGAAAGGCTGAAATACGAAAGTTCTCAACCGGGCGGCCACCCACCTTTTCCCAACTATACATAAGCTCATTAAAGTCACCTAAGCATAGCCACGGCTGCTGAAGATTCTCATGGATACTCTGGAGTTCGACCCAAAGACGTTGACGGCCTGGGAAATCATTAGGAGCATGGATAAAAGTGATCTCCATTTGTAGATGGCTATCTCGATCCATAAAAGACAAATGAACACACATATGTGAAGCAGATAAAATATTTACATCAACTCCCGCCGACCAAAAAATAGCAAGTCCTCCTGCCGTGCCAAGAGGAGCGACGGTATAGCTTTCCAAAAAATGGAGTTTTCTCCTGTGACGTAAGATAACCTCATCGGGTTGCTTCGTCTCCATAAGAAACACCAAAGTGGGCCGCTCCCGGGCCACCAAAGCCCGGAGTTCACGAACTGTCAGAGGGTTGCCCAGCCCCTGACAGTTCCAACACAATATCGTCATGGAGTACGTGGTAGCTTATTAGGGCTAGCTACCAAAGCCCATGTAGAATGTTCCCCCGCTTGGATAATTGGAGTGTCAACAAGCTGCGGGTCAGAAACTGAGTGTAGTGATTGGTGTGGAGCCACGTAAGGAGAAAAGCGACGAGGTTTTTTAGAAAGGGCGCCCACCTGGCTTTTACCTTTATGTTTCCTGGTTGTTTTAGTCTGAACTGAGAGCTGTGGGGGTGTGGCCTGCGCTATAGCTTTCCCTTTATAGTCACCAGGAGAAGATACAGCACCTGGCCCAAGAGGAAGAGGAGATTGTATGGGTGAAGTGGGGCTTGATGGACGGATAAGAACTGAAGGTGGGGACAAGGTGTGTGGGGGTGAGTAAGGTTGTCCATATATGACTATGTTAGAACCAGGGGAGACGGGACAGTGAGAGGGAGAGGATGTGGTGTGTTGGACAGAGCCGAGAGATGGGAAAGATATAGGTGGGGTCGCTACAGTATCCTGATTTTGCTGCCAGCGCCTTGAAGGTTCTTGTTCAGGGTAATATGATGGACCAAGTTGAGGGGGGGGTACATGAGGTGGATGGAAGCCATCATGATCTGCCTGTAGATTATAGAAAACACGCCAGAAAGGACTGTGATCACAGGATTCTGCCCTCATCCAGCTGCCATAGCTACTACTCATAGAAGAATCAAATCGGTCTTCATCGTATGGAACCAGAGGACAGAATTTAGCATAGTGTCCAATGCGCCCACAGGAGTAACAGTAGGTAGGGAGCCGCTCGTACTTGAAATCGAGCCAACGCTCCAGCCCTTTGTAATTAGCAAGGATGCCAACTTGAAGTGCATCTTCCAGCTGGAGTTCAACCTTGGCTTTAATGGTAAGTGGAGCGGCAGGAGTACGTGATTCAATCTTTATTTGCAACACCCGGCCGACTTGACTCATAATTTTTTCCACAATACGAGCAGACTGCCATCCAATAGGCAGGCCAAGTATCCGAATCCAAAACGCACATGTATGGAATTCATAGCATTGGGGTGGGGTATGAGGGTCACTATTTTGCAATAGTAAGAGGGAATTGGAGAACGACCAGGGTCCAGTAGAAATCACACGGTCCTTTTCTTGAACCGATTGAAAGCCAAAGCTGTACAAATTGTTCTCCAGTGGTGTAAAATGAACCTGTTCAGTTCTCCAAGCCTTCTTCATGGCTGTCTGGAAGGCGGCAAAATTAACAGTAGGAGTATTGTAAAGCTGGCCAATTAAAGTAGCTGGACACTCCTCTATTGTTTCATCAGATATGTTTGCTTTATCTCTTGGATTCATCAATTTACCCAACTTTTTGCAAAGACCAGCCAGGCGAGAAGCAGCATCAGCAGGATCTTCCTTGGATATAGCAAGAGAGAGAAGTAAACAGCAACAGGTGCAAGAGGACAGAATTGGGTAGAAATTTCCTGTTCTAAGGTGTAGAGCAAAAGGGGCAGAGCTGAGGAGCTAAATAAGGAACAGCGAGAAGCCAGAACCCCTCAAACGATGCTAGAGAAAAGGGAAAGCAAAATTGTAATTATGTGGTAGGGTTTAGAGAATGAAGAAGCAGGTGAGCAAAGATCCAGTGGATGAGACCCGAACAGAAAAGGAGAGTGTGTGAGGAGAAGAGAATCACGGGGGATGACAGATCATGAGTGTTATACCCTTCTCAAGAAGAAAAGGAAGTAACCGCTTTAGAAGGGGGGCCATCTGGAAAGGGGTTGATGAAGAAGCAGGAAAAAAAACGAAGAGGGCAGTCTGCTTCAGCAAAGCAGGGAAAAGCTACATCATAAAGTGAGTAGAGAGGTTTCCCTCTAGCTAGGGAAAGTTTTTTCGGTGGGCTATAGTGACCTGCATTGACAGCTCTATTAATTCAATCCATGACTTTTATTTGAAAATTTAAATATGGCTTTTTTCGTCGATTATCATTAGAAATTGCTGAAATAGCAGCGTGCCGGTGAAAATTGATGGGATGGGGATATTGTAATTTCGCATAAAGATGTAAGATTGAAGTGGAACAAAAAAAAGGTTAGGACTAAATTGATGTGCAGTAATAAATTGTGAAGATGCTCAACCATTGACCACCCGGAGCAAATCCATGCCCACGCCATCATCTCCGGCCTCTCTCGCTTCAGGTACGCCATACGGGAAGATGAACATGCAGCCGGCGTTTCTCTCGCATTCCTTCCCCCGTGTCTTCGACTTCGATGTCGTGATAATGGGTTAAAGATCGGGAATGAGCGGTTTGATGAGGCCATTGAGTTGTTTTCTGAGGTTAAAGATCGTGCTAGCGTGAAATTAAGTGGATCTCTTCTGGTTAGCGTACTAAGTGCCTCTGCCGTTGTGGGAGCCTCTAAGAAGGAAAAATGGGTTCATAAGTACCCAGATGAGAATGTCATCGACTACAAACTTGAGCTAGGCAATGCACTGATTATCTTCTACGACTAATGTGGGTTCGTCAGATTCGCACAGAAAATGTTTCACCAAATGCCCCTGAAAGATGTGACAAGTTGGAGTGTGATGATATTAGGTGTTTTCTGTTAATGGTGAGAATTTAACAGGGCTGCAGCTTTTCTCGGAGATGGAAAATAGGGGTCCCAAACCAAATGCTGTGACATTTATTGGAGCTCTTATGGCCTGCACTCAGAAGTATCTAGTCAATGAAGCATGGCGCTTGGTGGACGTCTGAGCAAAGTTTAATGGGCAACCTCTTGGTCTGGCTGAAAATAAAAGAGGCTGGTGTGTTGATAAACAGTATGATAATGGAACCAGATGGTGCAATCTGCGCATCTTTGTTAAATGGGTGTATGATGGATGGCTAAGTTGAGTTTAAAGAGCAAGTACACAGGCATTTGATCCAACTAGAACCTCAACATAGTGGATGCTGTATCCTGGTTGCCAATGTGTATGCTAAGATGGGCATTCGGGATGATGTTTTGCACTGAGGAAAACTATGAAGGAAAAAGTACTCACAGTTTCTGCTTGGAGTTTCATTTAGATTGATGGCATTGTTCATAAAGTCGTTGTTGATGGTCCTGCCATGCGTGCTCCTAGGTGGACTTTGTTCATGGAATCATGAAGGAGCAGCAGAGCAAGAAGGAGAAAAATTGTGGTGCTGAAGGAGCCGAAGCATGCTGTGGAGGATGATGATGTTGAGACGATGACGAAGTTAGGCATTCTGGTTGGGTTTGATTCGTCAAAAGGGAAGCCGGTCCGGAGAGCAGATGTAAGCAACATTAGGGCTGTGACAAAGCATCAGCCTAGACAGTACATGAACAGGAGGAGGGTTTAATCAGCTGTTGCCGACAGAAAGGAACAGTTGGCTTGATTTAGAAGACTTCAAGGTGCGTATTATCTATCTTCTTTATGGTTTGGTTTGAGCATGGCATGCTTGTCGTTCCGTTCAAAGAAATAAATTCATGGTCTTTTACTGGATGCAATCATAGGGGCTTCCTTGACTACCTTAGCTTTCTCATGTATCCAGTGGTCTCTTTTTAATAAGTTGTGTTTATTTTGGCGAGTTCTCTTATGCTATATTTGGATGACATCCATCCACCACAAAATCAAGGACAAGGATACCAAGTTCCAGAAGCAGGGATAATCAACGTCATTATGAGTTTAGAACTGCAACTGGCATTGATTAAAATAAAGCTAGTATAGGGTAGATTTGCGGAAGATAAATTGAAGGAAACTGTCTGACCAAGAGGACAGTTTCTCTAATGTATTTCAAATCGTCCTATTCAGGAGGTATTTGAAAGGTACACTGGAATGTCTGGTTGGGAAGATCTGGTTTATGGTTTATGGCATAGGAAATCTTTTTCGTTGAAAATTTTTCTGGTCGTCTTTCTGCTCTTTGCCTTCACTGTGGTTGCAGTCATTCCCTTTTGTCAGTATTTTTATGTTGTTTAGTTCAAGCCCTAAAATGCAGCTGAACCAACTGTGTTATAAAAGTTTATTTCCTCTGTCTCCATAATGTTAGAGATGGTTTTTTCTGAAGGGACTCCTTAGCCTATATAGAAAGCGTGGTTTTCTCGTTAACCACTTGGTCAAATTTGAGTCAGTCAATTTTGATACTTACTGGAATGCTGGGTTTGGCAGTAAGTTTGAATCGAGCGCTAAAATTAATATCCTTTTCCGTTTGTTTTCAGCCATAACAAGCTTTTAATGAAATAAATACACATTTAATTGAATAATAACTTTTTTTTTTTTATTAACTATTCTCTCCGGTCATCTGTTTCTGTCTTTGGGCTTCCTTTGCAAACACTTCGAGTGTCACAAGAAACATCAAAAGGATGCGATTTCGAATTAATCGCGATTAACTTCGAGTCTGATTTCAAATCAATCGCGATAATTTTGAGCCATGATAGGCGAATAAGAAAGGCATTTCCCAATTGAAAGGAATGAGCAGGCCCAAACTGGAAACCCAGTCGACGCTCAATAAGTCCAATTCCTGTCCCGCCATTTTCGACTTGCTTCGTACATCGTTTCCCGGGCAAGGCATTCCGATCCTGAAGACTCTCATCAGTGTCTCCAAATTCCTCGTTTCTCTGCTATTTCTGAAGTTGCTCCAGCGAAACCAATAGGTAACTTGGAGATTTTCTTTTCTAGATTTTTTTCTCCATTTTTGGTTATTTCATGGGTGAGTTTCGTGGCTGTGTATGAGTAAAGTTTACTGCTTTTTAGGCTATGGGGCGAATGGGACGGTTAATTAGAAAAAAAAAAAAAAGGAGGTAGATCAATCGATTGGGTTTCTATTGGGAGAGAAGTTTCACTCATCCGTTGTTGTACGTATGAGTGGTGCTTGATTCATGGTAGAACATTTGGTGCTTTAAGCACTACACACGAAGCGTTTGGTGAAATGCTTGAGCGACATTGACACGTTGTGAACTACCAATACTGCTGAGGGTGAAATGAGAGCTTGTGCCCACCATGAATGGCTACTGCTTCGACCCCTTTTAAAAGTAGATACTCAGGAAGGGTTATCCACATCGGCCTTCTTCTCACAGAATATAAGAACAGGGGGTGGGGTTTTCTGGAGGCGCCTGAGAAGGTAAACGATTTTCGCCTCCTGTTTGACATGGTTGACCTCCTGAATGACATCAAGATTTGCAGCACCTGCTCTACCAACGTTGACAGTGACGGGCTTAACCAGAGCACTTCTTGCAAAATTCTGTATTTTGGTAGGCATAGTGGCAGAAAAGAGGAGCGTTTGACGTTGAGCTTTGACGTGGTCCAACACCTCCCTTATATCATCTTCAAATCCCAAGTCCACCAATCTGTCAGCCTCATCTAAAGTAAGGTACCTGGAGAAAGCAACGGATCAGTACAGTTGTCCCCACAAATAGCAAGTTCAAATAACCAAGGCAAAAGTGCATAAATAGAAAATTGCGCAAAAAGTTTCAAATGAAGAACTTTCAGTTCAGTGATGTTCCATAACCTCGGGACAGAAGAGGCAAAAATAAGAACTCAAAAAGCAATCTCAATCGAGATCCCATGCTGCGCTATGTAACCTTTGAGTTAGCATTGATCACTGGAATCCAAACGGCACACATAGAATGCAAGCAAAAACAGAAAGCACGAAGAACGAACATATGCTTTTTCAATGCAGATTCATTAGTTATAGAAGATTCGACGTGGTAGCTTCAGAGTAGGGACAACAATTAGTACTTGGCAGTTCCAGTCTGCTGTCCACTAGTAACTACCTACATAGCAAACCAATCAAATTGCCAACGCATGATCATACAGCAACAGTTGTATTCAAAGAAAGCCAGATGTTGTGGAAAGCAGTGCATAGGTTCAAAAGGTGTTGTATAAGGATGAATTAATGGATTTTACCTGCAATTGTCAAGGTTCATCTTTTTCTTTGCCAGCATATCCTTCAATCTACCAGGAGTAGCGACAACAATGTGCACTCACTTCCTCGCAACCTCCACCTGCGACCGCACATCCACTCCGCCAATACAAAGCAGAGCCCTCAACTCTGGATAACCGGCCTCTCTCATTGGAACCAAAAGCTGCTCTATTTTTTCATAGGTCTGTCTGGCGAGCTCTCTTGAAGGGCAGACAATCAATCCGAATGGTCCTTCACCGTGTGCAATGGGCATCATCATCTCCTGCCGAAGAGCAATCATGATGACCGGCACACTCGAAAACCAGAGTCTTCCCTGACCCCGTGAATGCAATCCCTATCATATCTCTCCCCGTAAAAACCACGGGAAGACCTTGCACCTGAATTGGCGTCCGCTGCACGATTCCCTTAGCTTGCAACATCTTCAAAATAGAGCCTGGAAACCTCATATCCTTAAAATTCTTTATCGGCGGCAGAATATCTTCTCCGTGGACAATAATATGCCCCTGCTTCTGAATCAAATCACACTGCTTTGTCGACATCCTCTGAATCGGCAGATGTGGCTTCCAGCCGGTCAAGAGCACCGAGGACGGCGCTCAAATGAGTGGGGAAAAATGACACGGGCTGAGATTTTCGTGCCCCAACCGGTCGTGCATATGGCCGAGATGATCCCCAAGACTTGCAGTGTCTTAATCCTTTGTCTAGGGTTTTCTACTATATTCTAGAAGGTTCGGGGACGGGCGAGACGGTAATTTGCCTAGGGTTACGGAACCTTCCTACCGAATGTCGATAGTTGGGAAGGTAGGAGGTGCGATCTTAACCGTTAGATGATATGGAGATCTACGGTTGTAATTCAAGACCCCCTACCATATAAAGGGGAGTCCTCTTTGTTATTTGACATCCACAAACGAAATACAAAAACATTCCTCCCAGAGTCTCTCTCTCTAAAACTTTCTCTCCCTACGATGATTCAAGTGAATCAAAAACAAAAGTCTCCTAGCCTCCGGCCCATGATAGTACACAAACAAAAGTCTCCTAGCCTCCGGCCCATGATCCGGCCCATAATAGTACACAGTGTTATGAAAATAGAGCAAGTCATATCGACCGACCCGCTAAACATGCGCTGAACTCGATGGACGCTAAATATGACACTGAACTCGATGGAATAGGCATTACTTTCGTGACACAGGTGCACACAGTGCTATGAAAACAGAGCAAGTCATATCGACTAGCTAAATATGACGCTGAATTCAACGCATTAGGCATTACTTTCATAGCTAAATATGACGCTGAATTCAACGCATTAGGCATTACTTTCATGGCGAGGGGACATAAACCAATTGCCGACTCTAGTTAGCATCCAAATCAAAAGAAAAACAACAAGCAATACTCAGAATTGGCAAAGGGAACAACTCGTTCAAACCCTATGACTCGGAGAAAGCATGTCTCAGTCTTCTTTTTAACCACTAAATTTCCGAACCAAGATCCTCGGGAGTGGGGGAAAGGGAGAATCAGAATGTGCAACTAGAGGGACTCACTGGAAATGTAGTGAACGACGGAATGGAGAACCGAGAAGCACAGTATTACCCTTCAATTCCAGTCAGCAAAAAGCGACCGCTCTTTTTCCATCTAGAAGTCAAAGAAAAAAACGATGTCCTCGAGAGCAACCGATAGTGGTGACGATTGCCGCGGTGATGTAGGAGCGAGTGACGATGGGCATCTGCTTGTCCCGTATCTCCAGTGCTTGAGCCATCTTTCCCCCTCACCCTCCAAACGAAAAACCAAACCCACTCTTTAGTTTTCCCGAACCCAACCAATGACGATGACCAGCTCCACTGTTCTTGCTTCTTAGGTCGTCGCCGCTGAGAGTTTTTGCGAAACACTTGTAAGAGTCGACGGGAAAGAAGAGAGAAAAAGGTTCGAATGAAGAAGACGAAAACTCAATTTGTACGTGATTCTACTTTCTTCGATTTCACCTTCGTTTGAATTTTTGATTGTCTAACAAATGTGTAAAGCTTCAGCTTTTCTCATACTTTCTGATAAACAGAGAGAAAATGACAAGCGCCAGGGAATGGAAACCGCGCATGTTGCGCATGAGCCAATAGAGTTTAGGAGAATAGGCAAATAAGTATATGGGAGATAGTTTTCGTAACTCTGTGTATTTATGCTCCATTTATACTCCTGATATTGGCAGGAAACACCTTCTGCACTATGTACAATCGCGCAAGCTTCGGAGCAGAAATGTTAATCTCTTTAAGATGCCAGCAGAAGATATCCTGAAGCGTCAAGTCCTCAAGGCAAGGAACCGACGAAAGCAGCTTTCCAATCCATTGATCATCCTTGAAAGAAACTCGCACAAGAGACAGTACCTTTAGTTTCGGAAGCAAGGCGGTAGAAGGAATTACAATAGCACTCTCAATTTCGAGATGCAACTCCGTCAATGTCTCGCTCCTAAACACTTGTGAAGGTACCAGAAAGCGGATATCCGGCTGAGTCCGCACATAAAGGCAAAGGTGCAGCTTTTGTACACTGTGCTTGATGGCAAAACATATCCAAGTATATATGGAAGGCACGTCTTGACGAACAAAACACGACAGAGAGAAAGAATTTACAGCTGACATATCACGAAACATCAAGCACCTCTCTACGAACTGGAAGAAACACTTTCTATGAGGGAACTCCAATTCATCGAACGCCAGATTAGGAACAAAAGCCCACAAATTCCTCCACTTCTTCGACAAGACACCCGTTCTGACGACATCCTTCAATGGCAGAAAACTAAGGATGTGGTGGAGCAGTCCATCAGGCAGATCACACAAGCTACCGACGCGGCCAGCTTCCCTAACGGGTGGATTTCTATCCATCGCTCCAGCAAGGAAACTAAATGAACGTCCCTACTGTTACAAAAAAGGGAACTTCAAACCCTACGACTCGGATTCCGAACAGATTAAAAATAATAATAATAAACCAAACATCCACATACGAAAAAAATCTTGGAAAAATGTAACAAACCCACTAAAGATCAAGCTAAAATCCGTAGACCCAGTGCCAAAAACCCACAATTAACAAGCAATGAATAGCCCAACACATACCGTGACTATTCACTTGTTAAGTAGGATGACGAAGTTGTCCCTCTTGGACAATTTGACTCGAAACAATTACAAAATATGAGTAGTCATAAAACAAGTATGGACTTAACCAAATTACGGATGTCAAATGCTCCCGATATGGTAGTCCTAGTTCCCATGCTTTTACAAGATTGACAAAAAATTAGGTATCGACACACGTGAATGAGTTCAACTACTTATAAGATGTTCCGCTAAACGGGTTATTCTTTTTATACCTTTTATAATTTATCTTAATTTTCAAACTCTGAATGTGAATGAGTTCTACTACTTATATGATGTCCCAATAAACAGGTTATTCTTTTTATATTTTTTCTAATTTATTTTAAGTTTCCAGTTTTTTATAATTTTTTGCTTCATTTTCCTTCTTCTTCTTTTTTTCTGTCTTTTAAATCCGTTTTTTTTTCTTTGCGAAAAATAAATAATTTAAAAAGTCGGTTAGCCCTCGCGTGACTTAGAAGAAAAACAGAAAAATAATAATACAAAGTTCAGAATTTCTTTTAAAAAACTACAAAAAGTCTCCATAGTATTTCAATAAAGGGAAGGAAAGTTTCTCTGAGATTATGTTGTGCAGCCAAATTAGCTAGTTTGAAAGAAGATTTCTTCGGGTTATTTCAATATCCATCTTGAGTCGGCATGCATAGTGTATTGGATGACTATCATCATGCCTATAAAATTGCTAACGGGAATGCCCTCGTCCTATGTGGCAAGAACGGCGCTGACGTTAACAATTTTTACAATTTTATTCATTTAACAATTGGACAATGGTTTGCGATTTGTTGTGGCTTTTGACCAGTTATTAGCGCATTGAAGCTTTTCTTAAAGAATTTTTCATAATATGTTCGTAGTGTGTGTGTTTTCACTTTAGTGAATAGTCAATATTACCAAAATAGTGATAGTTCGCTAAAAACAAAAAAGGAAAAATCAGATTACCCTGCTTCGTTTCACGGAAAACAAATAAGTCAGGGAAAATGTTTTCCACTTATGGAAAAAACGCATTCAAAAGTGGGAAAGATATTTGTGTCTTTTCAAAGTGGGGAATAGTTTCCCTCATCTTTCTTCCCTCCGTTGCTTCACATTACCTTTTTTTAATCATTTAAAAATAATTTCGCAATTTTTAATATTCTAACATTTTGATATTTTAACATTTAGTCTAACTTTTTTTTCATTTTTCCTTTTTTTTTCTTCTTTTCTTTTTTCTTTCTCTATCGGTTAACGGCCACAACCGTTTGCCCAAGGCGGCGAGGCCGACCCTACCGACTCAGACGAGGTGAGTCCCTCGATGTCGGTGAGCTCGGCCTTGCTAGACCAGCAAGGTGAGCTAGACGAGGGTGGCGAGCTCGACCTCGCCAGCCATCGCCGTGGCCGGTAACGGGCTAAGAAGAAGGCAAAAGAAAAAAAAAAGAAAATTAGAGTTTTTAATTATAAATATAAATATAAATAATTAAAAATACAAAATCATTCAAATTATGGTAGGGAGGAAAATTGAATCCGATTTTTCGTAGCGAACAACGGAAATATTTTCCGGTTAATTTTCATGCTTCAATCGAACACCGAAATATATTTTCATTTTCATGAAAGATGACTTATTGCAAAATATTTTCCGGAAACAACTTAATTTTCGTGAAACGAACGGGGCCTTAATAGTAAAGTCCGACCATTCCATCTATACCAAAGGATTGTTTCTCAACCATATCCATACCGAAGCATTATTTCTCAAGTTTGGAAATGACTCCTCATCATTTATCTTATTTCACAATTGGAAGCATGATTGTTGCAAGACTTAGAAGAAAAAAGTCTATTCTTTTCCCCGGTGCAATCTTTGTGTATGAGGAACATGATGAGATGTTAATATGTTATACCCTTTCACCAATTGACACGAAATGGAATTACATTTTGATAATAAAAAAGGGAGGATGGATATAATAGTTTTTGTAAGACTGGTGTGCAATGCCCTGTTCAGTGACTTGCTTTATAATGTCAGCTACTGGACTATGAACTAAATGTTGGAACTTAAAAGTCCTCTCCGATTAACTATGCGAGGAAGACCTTTTTCATTGATAATCTTACCATCCCATTTCTGATTATGCCAGTTTCAAACAGATTGGTCATCTTCTTTCCTTGATTGTAATGCTCGTTTTTAAATAGTTAAGCCTGTGAGGATACAAAGCAGATCCTCCCACACCATTTCATTCTAAACTCCAGGACTGATCTTAGGGAGTAGTCCTCTTATGTGTTTGTCTTTTCGTTTTTGGTATGGAGGAGAATGCTAATTAACTATAACCAAGGCTGTTGAAGAAGGGGATTCATTTTAACAATTTTTCTACCAGCGACAATGTACAGTCAAATAACTTAAATAGTGGGAATGAGACTTGATATTTTCAAGCTCGCAGGATGCATTTGATGCTTTAAATAATCTTTTTTCTTCTCTTTCTCTCTCACAACCTAACGATATTTGCTTCTTTCGCGAGAGAAGAATCTCAATATTTCAGATTGAGCATAAGCGCCAGCACAGAAGAAAATTATCATGAAACTGTAATTAGAAAATACAAACGACTACTTAGAAAACTTACATCAAGATAACTTACAACTCAGACAAAATTAAAATTGTTCGATTTTATACCAACTCAACTTCGACAACAATATATGTTCAACAAACTAATGGATTCATGATTGCAGATAGGAAACATGGTTTGAATTTCAATATATAGTTTACATTAGAACAAAAGGCATAATACGATTTTACTAATTTAAAAGAACACCGCATATAAGTTAAACCAACTGTTTCTTGGAAACTTAGCGCAAATACGGTATGTGAAGGAGAAAGATGATGAAAAATAATCTTATCGAAAGGAGAGGGGCAATGACAACTATTAATATGGAACCTAATCTTGTGATTGAAGGGTAATTGGGTCAGTTAACATAAAAATGGTATGTTTTAGCCACAAAGGGTAAAGTAATAACGCCGCCCATCAGTAATCTAAGGTGATCTTCGTAAAAAGGCAGTGAAATATTGACAAATATCATTACTTCAACACCGGCCACCTGACCTGACGGGAGCTTTCACAGACTAATGGGACTGCTTATGCGTGTTCGCTATTCATGATAAGATCGATATTTCAAATCAACAGATGTGAAGCACAGTCAGAGTTACTTGATCTCAGATTGTTGAGTTATGTCGATTCTAGTAGATCTTTGCTCCTAACGGGGGGTGGGATGATTCTACGTCGTTCAAGAAACTATAACACTATTGACTAAGAGCCCAGCTTTTATCTCTCACTTATATCCGCAAAGTAATGCCAAGCCAAAAGCTCCTCCAAGCAGAACGTGAACATTGACAATCATGTCTCGCTCAGCTCAGCCTAATAGAAATTCAACTTTCAGACTGCATCCATCAAAAAGCACTCAACAGCATCAAAGGTATTACAGAAACAGAGTCTTACCAATAAATCCACCCAAGCACTTGCACCTACAAGGACCCAGAATCCCAGAAGAACCTGCAAATAGAAAACACAAACTCAATTGCATGTGTATCCAATTCTCCGGGCGAATGACATTTCGTGAACGAAAAATTGGAGGAGTTTATAAATAAACAATACAATTGGTCAAGATAAATGGCTATTTTTTTTACAACAAAAGGGATAAAATTATAGCAAATGATTCTGATACATAAGGTGCCATTCCTCCAATAAGAACGATTCCAGTTAACACAGAGGCGCCAAATAAGAGCTTTTTAAAGAAATCAGCCGCCCTTCCCCTAAAAGAATTCTCTTCAAGAAGCTTGCAGCACCAAGCGAGAAAGCACACGTGGAAAAACAAGTCCAGATCTGCAATCAAATGGGAAAGAGAGAGGTAAAGCTTAAATTCTCAAAAGCATCGACATTTAGGAGACGGAGGAAAACCGAAATGACAGGCAACCCCTTTGCCTCATCAAACGTCCGAAGTGACCGTCTGTCCAACTTTGCAAAATGATATCTTGAATTTATAATACCCTGTAAATGGTGAAGGCACGTCCAATTTTGAAGGATGATCCCATGGAGAAGGGTAAACCTGCTTCCTTTCCTGGGTTCTTTTGTTCTGCCAAAGGCAGTCAGTAGCACATTAATAGGAGCCACGCATACCCAGATTAACAGAGTAGCTCACGCCTGGATAGAGCACGGTGCAGGTTAAAGAGTTCATATACTTTTCCTTCAAGAAATTGGGTAAATCATGCCTACTGACTGAGAGTTTGTAGATTCTTTGAAGATACTCAGGAATACCAATCTCCATTCAACAATAAGAACAGAGGCAATCAGCCGAAAGGAGAACCTCGAGAGAGCAACCGATAGTGTAGGGAAAAATCACAAGGAACACAAGCTACCCTGTGACATCCCACTTTTGATAGATTCCAAATGGTCAAGAGAACCGAAATGGGTTGAAAGCTTACTTGTGATGAGGAGATTCACGTGAAGAGGGAAATGAGTTGAGGACGTAGCCGCCCAAACCGTGTAGAGTAGGAAATTTGAGTACATGTGCGATTACTTGTGCGTACGCAAGGGAAGCCCCAAATTGCAATTATCGAGCATTTTGGGGCTTGCGTATCTGGCCATGTGATGATGGATTTCGAGAAGTGCAAGGGACAAAATTAAAGTTCTAAAGAATGTCCGTGGTATGCGTATATAAGGATTAGTTTGGGTCAACAGATTGTACGTGCAAGGGTAGCCTAGCTAAGGATTGTGGCGCATGGTCTAAAATTAGATTGGAAAGGTGCGAACGCCGAGGCTATGCGATACCGGTAAAGCTGAATCCATATCACATTATAAGGGTTCGTACAATGGATTAAAGAACCCTTAGTGGTAGTACTCCCCAAGCGTAGGGAGGGGCTGGTTATTAAACTTTATTAATAAGACTACATAAATAATATGACATTGGCAATGCCTCTTGGGACGTGAAAAGCATGCAGCTAATCCCAATGAGCCGCTCCTTCCTTAAACACGTGGCATCTATGGCAAATGAGAAGGAAGATTAGTGGAGGAGTGTGGCAATCGGGGAATTAGCCACCAAATCTCTACTACATGCACAAGGACCATGTACAGGGAAGAGTCCTCCTCCCCATATCCCTTGTCATTCACGTCGAAGACCCTCGCAAAAAAGGAAATTAAAAAAAAAATAAAAAAAGAGGAGAGAACGCTGGGTTTGGGGCAGCTCCGTCGACGCTCTCTTGGATGACGCAAGTGACCATGAAGACGATAGGAAAGACCGAGCGGCTGTCTCCTGTTCACCCTTGAAACTAAGGCAATAATCTCTTCCAACTTCGTGTTGAATAGTTCTAATTGATTATAGGAATGATTCAATATGAATGAATTCGGGATGCCCTGGAAAAAGAGTTGCATTAACCCCGAGCTGTGTGCGGGGATGTCGTGGCCACCGCAAGAAGGCCTTGGAGGGAGGCATTTGCCTCGGAGGGAGGCGTCACAACTCTAGATCGGTTTTGTGGATGGTGAAAGGATTGGTCGAGATGAACTCGTGTTCATGACATTCATGTACAAACATGTTCGTCACTCATTTCAACTACTTATGCATGATTTATAACAAGTGATTGTCACACAACGAAACTCATTATTTGGATTTGAAATAACTCTGTTGTTATTGGAAAAATTGCATATAAATATGTTGTTACCTTCCTTACCCAAAAAAAAAATAATGTTGTTACCTTGTTGCCTTGAGTCAATTGAGCTAGCTAATGAGGGATAAGCTTAGGAACAACACGAAATTGGACGTTTTTCTTGCTAGGCCTATAGCTCACTCTTGTGTTATTTTCTCTTTTCAGATTAGAAAACAATGGAAACCCCTCCAACAGGTTGCTTTGGAGTCCCCTTAGAATACAAGGTAAAGAACTACGACATGATTCACTTAGATGCGCCACAACCGAAGCTAGTAGTATGTGAGTTCACCTCATGGGTGGACGAGGGCTTTGTGTCTAGCATGGTTCCTCACATTTTTCATGATGTTTATATACCTATAGACGGGCAGCTTATAGGCCCGTTCCCGTACCATGCTTTGGACGACGCAGATGAGCCACTTGACCCGGGGAACCTTGAGCAGGCGAGCAACACTTTTGAGGGAGATCCTTTGGAGGGGGACTAGTGCTGGAGGGAAATAGTTCTATGACGTCTTTTGAGTTCGGCAGTAAGTAAACAAAGAGGAGTAGTCATCCCAAACCTCCCGGCTATGCCGAAGATTTTTGGAGATCATAATGATAATTGTAAATGAATTTGATATAAAATTGGACTTTTCTAGTGAACCTTTTTGCCTTGAATTCTAGCTTTGAGCCCATATAGTTTACATAGGTCGGATGACATGTCGCGAAATGTTAGTAAATCCTACATGTGGTAGATCTTATCCTAAGCTTGACTAGTCGTGGATAAACCATAACGTGTTAGAATGTGGCACGACCTGGGATGCCACAGCTCTATTTGGTAGCACATGAAAAAGATTCAACAAAAAAAAAAAAAAAACCCACTATCCATTTTACGTCAAGCAATGCGTAAGGTGATTCTCCATATAACAGTTAAAGCAAAACGTGTAGGCAGATCGACTCATGAAGTGCATCTTCTCTCCGCATCCTTGTGAGGTCAATATGTATTCCAAAACAATATAAATGTCAACGGAGCTTTCGAAGCACTCATCTGAGGCAGGGCTTCTTGGTGCAATTGAAGTCATCTCCTATTCAATATTCATGTTGCTTCCGTGGAAAAAGAAAAGAGAAACAAAAACACAAAAAAAATTATAAAAAAATCAAAAAGAAAAAATACTTGCAAAAATTATTTACGTCAACGTAAAATAACCATGTAGAACAGCCAACATCAATTTCTAGCCAAAATTTGCAGGAAGGACTAATTAGCAAATTGTCAAAAAAATTTATAACTGAGTTAACCATCGCACGATAGGTTTAGGACTTCTTGGGCAATTCTATGGTGTTTTCATTTCCATGCACACTCTAACAAAGGACACGGTTACATAGTACATGTTTTTATAGATTTATATATTTTTTCATAGATCCCGCATCTTTAGTAATACATTTAATTTTATTTGAATATTTTCAAAATTAGAAGTGTAGGGAAGAGACCTTTATTTGGATTTACCTACATGCATCTATTTTAGTTGCGTTGATAATAATTAGAGCATGTACCATAAAAATATCTCAAACTTGAACGCTTGTGCCACATTTATCTTAAATTATTTTTATACCACAAAAAACCTTAAATTGGTACATTTGTCTGCATTTATCCCAAATTAATTTTGATGTAAAAAAAGTCCCAAAATGAACACCCATGCCACATTTACTCCAAAATTTGAGATTTTTGTGACTTAAAAAAAATTCGGGATAAATTTGGCACATATATACTTGTTTGAGATTTTTTTTCGACACAAAAAGTTGTTTGGGGTAAATGTGGCGCAGATGTACCAACTTCGAATTTTTAGTTACATGAAAATTAATTTGAAGTAAATATAACTTGAGTATATCAATTTAGAATTTCTTATGGTATTAAATATAGCCCAAGCATATCAATTTTAGAATTTTTTATGGTATTAATCCTAACAATTAATCCCATTTGATTTTCTTTTATGATGGTTAGCTTTCGTGTTTGAATGAATATTGTTTTACATGCTAAGATTCATCATGCTCTCTTGCGGACGAACCATGTTATACTATCAAAGATACATTATTCCATGAATACGAGATTGTTACAGTCAAATCGATTAAAACCAATATTCAGAAGGGCGAAACCGATTCCATCTCCCTCCAATCTAATGTGGTCACTTTAATACTTAAATGCACGAAATAGCAATTTTAAAATTAAAGTGCACCTAGTTGTTGTTAAACTTAGATATATTTGCATGGTAATTTTTCTTAATTGAAATTTATCAATTTGATTTGATTTTATCGATTTCCGTAGTCATAAATCAAAGCCAAACTAATCATTAGTTACTAGGCAAACATGGTAACACTTTTGCTCTAGAAATCTAATTTCTGATCGATAGTTTTTTGAAGAGAAGAAAAGTATTTTTTACTTTTTCAAGTGGCTCAAAAATTATTTTTGAAGTAAAAAAAATACTTCAAAAGTATAAAAATAAAATTACGTAATTAAATAAATTTCTTTTTCAAAAATTACTTTACCAAAAAGATTAATTTTTGCTTTTTTTATTGGAAGTTTTTAGAAATATAAAAAAGATGACAGAAAAAAAAAAATTGCTCGGTTTTCAGTTCACTTGTCCTTCTGTGTATCTCTGATCACTTTGTCTGTACGGCTTCAGTTTCATCAACGCACGCGTTTCTCCTCCCTTCTTTCGCGCCATTGCATCTTCTTCGCAGATCTTCCTCTCTCTCCTTCGCGAAACCCTAATCCTCGGTCGCATTTCGCTTCGTCATCTTCAATCGGACGCCCCGTTTCTCCTGGATCCTCCAACTCGGTTTTGACACATGAATGCCGTTTCGATCTTGGTCGTCGAACGCCGGGATCGAATGAGAGGTCGGTGAAGCTCGTCCGGGATCAGCATATCCGATCGAAATGTCTTGGGTGGGATGGAACCGGACGTCGGAGAACTTCCGTCTCGTTCTCACTTACGGCGCTGAGGATCCGAGCCCCGTCGAGGATCCGACGCGCTCATCGATTTCTTCGTCGTCATCCTCCTCGTCGTCGGGATCGGCGTCGTCGTTGAGCTCGATGGCGGCACGGGATCAGGAGGCGGGGTTGGGGAGGATCGAGCTTGACTGGACGGCGGGCGATGACGAGGATCAGGTGGCGCTGAGGTTGCAGTCGCAGCTGATGGTCGCGATGCCCGTGCCACAGGATACTGTTACCGTGGAATTGAGCTTCCGAGAAGAGGATGAGAATGTTGGTGTCGATATGAGGGTGGTTAAGAGAAGGGAACCGCTGAAGGCCGTGAAGATGAGTAAGACTAGTGGGTCTGGGCAACAAAGCGATGGAATTGGAGTTTTGACTCGGCTATTGCGGTGGAATTTCGCGAATGCGGTGGCTGGCGGTGTCGGCGAGGGTAGTTTGGTGTGTGGAGAACATTGGAGGACCGTGACTGTGATGAGCCTCTTTGGTTGTGGTTTGTCGGTTAGTGCTTATTCATGGTTTTCTTAGGACCTCTAATGATGTTCGTGGCTTAGAGTTTATCATTTGAATGGTAATAGGTTGGGTACGGGATGCTATATGATTCAGATATGAATCCAGGTGGCTTAGGTTGGAATATGGTTCTGGGATTTGAATTTGAGTTATCCGTTGGTGGAATTCCATCAGAGTTCTATGTGGGGATTTTTGTGCTCAGTTAAGCTTGTAGAAGACAAATCACAGCTGGTTAGGTTCTCAGAGAACCTAAGTTTTGTTGGGAAAAAGGAAAGGAAAAAAATGTAGGACTTGTAGTATCTATGATTTATTATTTCCTAGCACTAATTGTGAGCACCAGTTCAACTGTAATATGTAGAAAGAAAATTGGCCATCATGACCAGTCTTAATAATTTACCACATTTTTAATTAGTTTTCCAAAGGGCATTTTTTTATTTCCTTTTCAGGCTTATCATTTTCTTTCTCAATTAAGGTGTTAATGTAATTGTTTTGCCCCTAGTTAAGTACTACTTGATTGCATTTATAGGTTTTGCCAGTGGAGATAACTAGATTGCCACTTCTTGAGAAGCTATACCTTGATAACAACAAGCTATCAGTTTTGCCACCTGAACTTGGTGAGCTGAAAAATTTGAGCGTTCTCAGGGCTGACAACAATAATCTGATCTCTGTACCTGGTGAGCACAGAGGATTTTTCTCTTACATGTTCTGAATGGTAAAATTCTTTACAAAGAACACAAGGTAATCTTCTGGCTCATCAGTAGTCATTTTGGTTGTTCACTGTAAGCAGTAGAATTGCGACAATGCGTGGAACTTGTGGAGTTGTCGTTAGAGCACAACAAGCTTGTTCGGCCTCTTCTCGATTTCAGGTCAATTTATTTGCAAATTCATGCGTCCACTTACTTCATGCTTATGTTTCCCTCTCTCGATCTGAGAAAAAATAGTATTTCTTTTCGTGCAACGTTGCAACTTCAATTTATCTAATATAGCCCTTCAATTTAAGTGCAGGGCTATGGCTGAACTACGAGTTCTTAGACTATTTGGGAATCCTCTTGAGTTCCTTCCTGAAATTCTACCGCTAAACAATCTTCGCCATCTGTCTCTGGCAAATATAAGGATTGTGGCAGATGAAAACTTAAGATCGGTGAATGTGCAAATAGAGGTAAAACCTATGCTGCACAAGGGAGCAAATTATTAACTTTTTTGCAGTATTTTGGGAGGAATGATCGGTAATTTGAGTACTTCTTCTCTGTGATTGCAGATGGAAAACAGCTCTTACTTTGGCGCATCTAGGCACAAGTTAAGTGCATTTTTTTCTCTTATATTCCGCTTTTCTTCATGTCATCATCCTTTGCTAGCATCTGCACTAGCAAAGATAATGCAAGACCAAGGGAATCGGACCTTTGTCGGTAAAGATGAGAATGCAGTGAGGCAGCTCATAAGTATGATAAGCAGTGACAACCGACATGCGGTATGTTTATTTTCTGGAGTTACCCTAACTTGGTTGGTTAATTGATCATTTCTGAAAACTTCTCACTTTGAGCAGGTGGAGCAAGCGTGTTCTGCTCTTTCATCTCTTGCTGGAGATGTCTCTGTGGCTATGAAGTTGATCAAATGTGATATCATGCAGCATATTGAAACGGCATTAAGATTCATCACGGAAGAGGAAGTGATATCTGTTTTGCAAGTGGTTGTCAGTTTGGCTTTTGCCTCTGATGTTGTAGCTCAGAAGATGTTGACCAAGGATGTTCTGAAATCACTAAAATCATTATGTGCTCGTAGGAATCCAGAGGCAAGTTTGCTTATTTGTGCTACTAGATTTCGTGTTTCTTAATTTTCTTTAGTTGCTGAATATTTTAGGGGTCGACTGCTATATTTGAGTAGGTGCAAAGGCTGGCTCTGTTGGCGGTTGGAAATTTGGGCTTCTGTTTGGATAACCGCAAAATTCTTGTTACTTCTGAAAGCTTGAGAGAGCTTCTTTTGCGGTTAACTGTTGCACCTGAACCACGTGTGAATAAAGCTGCTGCCCGGGCTTTGGCAATTCTTGGTGTGTTTCTGTTCTCAGTTTTTGTCTTCCAACCCCTCCTTTGATGAGATAAATGAAGGAACTAACAAACGTACTGGAATTATAGGGGAGAATGAAAATCTACGACGTGCAATAAGAGGGAGACAAGTCCCGAAGCAAGGATTGCGTATACTTACAATGGATGGTGGGGGAATGAAAGGCCTTGCTACTGTTCAGATGCTTAAAGAGATTGAAAAGGGTACTGGAAAGAAGATACATGAGTTGTTTGATCTTATATGTGGCACATCAACTGGCGGCATGCTAGCAATTGCCCTTGGTATCAAGCTAATGACCTTGGATGAGTGCGAAGAAATATACAAAAATCTTGGTGAGTGCGATGCAATATAGGACAGAAGTTGCATGGGGTGCCTTTTGCCGTTTGCTGACATTACTTTCATTTGAATTTGTATTGGTTGGTTGTCCAGGGAAACTTGTATTTGCTGAACCTGGGCCAAAGGACAATGAAGCTGCAAGTTGGAGAGAGAAGTTGGATCAGCTTTATAAAAGTTCCTCCCAGAGTTTTAGGGTTGTTGTGCATGGATCTAAAGTAAGAGGATTCTATTCTACTCTACAGTGTTTTCTTTGACTCCTTTGCATATGCTCTGTAAAGCAATATCATTTCTTAGGTGGATAGACATAAACTTGAGCCCTATCAAAGGTCTTAGAGATGGAGTTCCTTTACACTCCGCAATTTTTTTCACTACGCGGTGTTTCAGCCACAATTGCACTGAATTGTGGATTGCTAAGTTAACTACTAATGTTGTAGATTCTAGTGGTTAATGTCGTGTATGGTATCCGTCCCTTAAGTTGTGAAATTCAGAGAAATTAGCAATGTGAATGGATTTTTTTCTTTTATTCGGTCTTTTCCTCATGCCTTAGATTATAGTAGTCTAGGCTTGTAGAAAGCCACTCTAATATGTGATCTGGCAGCATAGTGCAGATCAGTTTGAGAGGCTTTTGAAAGAGATGTGTGCTGATGAAGATGGAGACCTATTAATAGAGTCTGCAGTTAAAAACACTCCCAAAGTCTTCGTTGTTTCAACTTTGGTTAGCGTGATGCCAGCTCAGCCTTTCTTATTCCGCAATTATCAGGTTTGAGGACTCCTATCATCTTTGCCTATTATTTTCTGGCCAAGAGTTATCTGCAATAGTATTGACACAAATTTTCAAAGGATGTGGTGCACTCATAGGATATTATTGAGTTAATGCCTTTTATGTCAAATTGCAGTACCCTGTTGGAACACCAGAAGTATCTCTTGCAATTTCCGAAAGTTCTGGCGTCAGTACACTAGGATCACCTACTACTGGGGCACAAGTTGGTTATAAACGCAGTGCTTTTATTGGAAGTTGTAAGCATCGAGTCTGGCAAGCCATAAGGGCCTCTTCGGCCGCTCCATATTATCTCGATGATTACTCAGATGGTACTGTCCTCCTTTTTAGTTCTTCCTCTGGTTTTTTCTTCTATGCTCCTCCTGTCTTCCATCTATAGTCTGCTGCTTCTCCTTCTAATTTTGTTGAGTATTCAAAATATTGTCCCAGATGTGCATCGTTGGCAAGATGGTGCGATAGTGGCTAACAATCCTACAGTTTTTGCCATAAGAGAAGCACAGCTTCTCTGGCCAGACACAAGAATCGATTGTTTGGTTTCCATTGGATGTGGCTCTGTTCCTACAAAGGTAATCTTTTGTTGCCTACTTTAAGAATGAATGTTGGATGTTTCCCCTTGAGAAGGTCTCATGCTACTTTGATAGAGAGAGAGAGAGACGGATAGAGACAGAGAGAGAGAGGGAGAGAGAGAGAGAGAGGGAGAGAGGGAGAGGGAGAGAGGGAGGGAGGAAGGGAGGAGGGAGGAGGGAGCGAGGGAGGGAGGGAGGGAGGGGAGGTTTGGGGGGGGAGGGCGAGGGGGGCGGGGGAATTGAGATTGCATTGAAACAGAGCGAGCAAGGAATTTCTTCCTGAACTTATGACGGCATTCTGCTATGACTTCGGTGGATGGAAGATAAACTATCATGACTGCTCTTACGTCTTTCTATGAAGCTTTCAGCTTTCTTCTGTACGTAATTCCTGAACGCCCAATGATACATGATTATCTCTTCCCCATTTTTCAAGGCAGCTGTGCTGCGACAGCAAAGAGAGGCCGAGGGTTAAAAATGCTCGTTGTATTCCCTATGCGCCATGAATTCAAGCTTTCGTTTACCTCCTCATGACATTTGGTGTTCTGGATGGGTAGACGTTCCATCGTGGAAATATTCAGCATTCAGTACCTTCCACACACCTTTCTAAAACTTCTCTGTTTGGAATTTTGGGACCTAATCCACACTATCTATTACATGCAACCATTGTGGCACCTGAATGTGGGTTGCACTGGGATGATCTGTGCCCTGCAGTCATCGCAATCTGCATCTGATGTGATATTTTATAAATTTCTGTCCTTCAATTGAATTTGCTTGAGTTTATGCTACATTTTTTATAGAACTTACATAAAATTCTTCACCATGCTTGATCAATTATGTACCTGTGGAAAATTCATAGAGAAATTCAGTAAAAATGATGACAATTAATATCAAAGTAATGGCCCCTGGTTTTGAGACCACACATATGCCCAGTCTAATGCATATTCTGAAGGATGTCGCCGCAATAATGTACTGTTAATTTTAGCATGGTAGAATTGTACTTCTACTGTCTCATATGGGGAGAAATTTTTGGTTGTTTAGCAATATCCACCTTGTGGCTTTTAAGAACTTCTATTTGAGACGTGCTTCACTAGGTATTTTGTAGAGCTACAACAGATGGAATAATCTTGTATTCTTGTTTATTCAGGATTCAGACTCCTTTCAGTTAAACTTTGGGTTGGTCTTTATACCATAATTTGTGAAGACTGCATGTCCTAAGTACAGAGTTTTCCATCGTTACATAGGGATGTGCAATATTTTGTGCTTTTGAACAGCCTTAGTAATTTTACAATGTAATTTATGTATCAGGACTTCAATAGTCATTTTTCTACCCGCTAGTAACTTGAAATCCTCAACTGGTTTAGGTGAGGAAGGGTGGTTGGCGTTATCTTGATACTGGACAAGTTTTAATAGAGAGTGCATGTTCAGTGGATCGTGTGGAGGAAGCTCTGAGCACGTTGCTGCCCATGCTCCCTGAGATGCAGTATTTGCGGTTCAATCCAGGTAATTTAACGTGTTATACGTGATTTTGTTAGATGAATGGATCTCCAAGACTAGTAGTTTTTCTCTTATTAGGAAGCTGAATTGATATGCTTTACTTTTCTGCTAAATATTTGGTTCACGTATTGTATAAATCTGTAGCATCGACTTGATTATTATGGGACATTTGTTACTAAACAGTTTTTCCAATTGTCATTTTACAGAAAAATTTTGGAGAACTTTTTTGATCTGTACCTTTTCAGTTTGCAAATTGTCTTTGCCTTTTTATATATCAGTTCACATTTTGATTAGAAATATTAAAAAACACAAAAAAAACGTGAATTTACAATAATTCATTTGTTTGCATGGTGTCAGTTTAGAGAAAGGAATCTGTTATTGTTCTACATACCAAAACCTTTTCATATTATAAGGAAGTTGGATAACAATGGAGTATAACACAATGGAGTATAACTAAATTGTTTTCTTCAGCTTTCGGTTTTCAGTCTATAATAAGCTTCATTGAGCTTCACTAGAGATTTTCATTTAAGCTTCAGCAAAGCTCCCTTTCTTTGAATAATTTTGATAAAAAACACAGAGAACCGCTTCCATAGTTATGGAAATTTAATCTAACCAAACCTGTCACAATTTTCATCTTTCATTGATGTGTTTCAAATAAAATTTCAAAAATACAGAAGGACACTCTTTTTTCATCCTTGTTTTGAGTGAAATCAAAAGGCACAACTAGTTTTAAAACTGAACACTGCTCAAGTCTTCTTTGCAAGTTCAGTTAGTGAACTGTGTTTCTGGCCGCGCAGTTGACGAGCGTTGTGGTATGGAGTTAGATGAAACTGACCCTGCTGTATGGCTTAAGTTGGAGGCTGCAACCGATGAATACATCCAAAACAATTCGCTAGCCTTCAAAAATGCTTGTGAAACATTGATCGTGCCTTTCCAACTTGATGAGAAGTGGTCAGATAATGTAAAGCCTCAACATATTTCAAGAACGAAGGCATCTGATTCAGGCAAGTATTTACTGCAGATCTTTATCTATTGTCATTAACTGTCCTCTTACTCTTCTTTCCTCATCTGCATTGTCTATACAGCAACAGAAGTGCATGGCCCTTCTTTGGGTTGGAGACGCAATGTCCTTCTCGTTGAAGCTTTACATAGCCCAGATTCAGGAAGAACTGTTCATCATGTGCATGCGCTTGAGTCATACTGTGCCCGCAGCAGTATAAGGTTATCTTTCTTTGACAATTTATCGGGAAGTTCCAAGGCAGTACCTTCAACCGCATTGCCCACCCCCTTTACTTCGCCTCTATTCACTGGAAGCTTTCCCTCAAGCCCTCTACTTTATAGTCCTGATGTTGGTCATCAGAGGATTGGCAGAATTGACTTAGTTCCTCCTTTAAGCCTGGATGGATCCCACCTAGGAAAGATAACTGCCTCCCCACCAAAGTCTCCTTCAAGACTCAGAGAACTGTCTCTACTCGCTCGCTCATTACATGGGAAGTTACAGAATTCACCACAAGTGGGAATCGTACATTTGGCTCTCCAAAGTGATTCCAATGGTTTAATTTTGAGGTCATTATCTCCTACTTTACTGCATCCTTGTTTTTCATAGATATTATCCAAGTTTTGACATGCTCAAAATATGTTTCTCTAGTTGGCAAAATGATGTCTTTGTGGTGGCTGAACCTGGGGAACTCGCAGATAAGTTTCTCCAGAGTGTCAAAATGAGTTTATTGTCGACAATGCGGGGTCATTACAGGAAAGGAATATCACTGCTTGCAAACATTTCGACAGTGGCTGACTTGGTTGCTTGTAGACGGCACTTCCAAATTGGATGTGTTGTCCACCATTACATCGGATGTCAAAAACAAGTGAGTTTTAGTTATTGCTGCTGCAGTCCAAATAGTTGCTTCAAGCTTTTCAAGCAGAACATTAAGAACTATGGTGACTCCACTCTGATGCTCTGTTTTTGGAAGGTAATGGAAGATGATCAAGAAATTGGTGCATACATGTTTCGTAGAACAGTCCCTTCTACGCATTTGACACCTGATGATGTCCGTTGGATGGTATGTTTCCTTGGTCTTAGATGGTTCACCACGTGCTGCTTTTCTTCTGCATTGCATTGATGGCTAAGCAATTTATACAGCCATCCACATGGCACTTTACATATATGAGATGAGCACCTCGTTATTAAAACACCTTCGGGATAATTGATACTCTGTCTGTGTGCATCACTATAAGGATTCGCATGCATCTGTCCCTTCTCTTCTGTTGACATTGCTGAAATCCTATGGTTGGTGCTATCAGGTCGGAGCTTGGAGGGACAGAGTTATAATTTGTACTGGCACATATGGGCCTAGTCCAACTCTTATTAAGGCCTTTCTAGATTCTGGTGCAAAAGCCATTATCTGCTCGTCAGCCAAACCTCCTGAGGCACAGGTGACAGCATACCCTGGACCAGGTGTGTTTGGCAACTTGGAAAACGGGCGATTCGAGATTGGAGAAGAAATGGAGGAAGAAGAAGAAGAGGAAGAGGAAGCAGAAGCAGAACCAGCCAGCCCAGTGAGTGATTGGGAGGACAGTGACCCTGAGAAAAACGGGGATCTCAAGGGATTCTGGGACGATGATGAAACAGACTTGTCTCAGTTTGTTTGCCAATTGTACGACTCCTTGTTCCGTGAAGGCACTAGTGTAGATGCTGCTCTGCAAAATGCTCTTGCCTCACATAGAAAGTTGAGGTACTCCTGCCATCTGCCCAGCACAAAGTAGTCTACATGTTAAAATTGTTGTATCATTCAGCCCATGCTCAGGTGTTAGCGATGTATGATTGAGACATGAGGTTTAGTGGGGAAAAAAGGAAAAAAAAAAAAAAGAGGTTAGAAAATAGCTGAAACAGCATAAAGAAACAAGAAAATAAGTATACTCATAATGATAAACCGTGAGGGAAAAATTCAAAATTTTGAGGCCTCTAGGAGATTTTGTGCCCTAGTAGATAGATACCAGAGCATTGATGGATGTGGAACGCCATAAATTTTATAGCTTCTTGAGTAAACATATATGCAAAGTGCAGTTCCTCTTGTCTGTTCATCATTCACTTTTCCACTCGGCTCCTGTGTACATGCAGTTATAAAACTCTATCTATCCTCTTTACATTCGATGAATGCGGTTCCCCGTTTTGCATGGCTTTTTTCTACATTTTAAATGTAGGTTATTTGTATGCTTTGGATATGTTGCGTCTGATAGGACAGTGGATCTCCTGTAATCTGATATTGGAGAAGGAGCATCCGGTAAATCTGGTGAATCAAAGTTATCATGGAATCCACGGTGGTTTCCATATAATCTACGGTTACAGAGGCAAATCTTTAGGAATGTTACACCTTACATCTTGTGAGACACTGGGACCTTTGCTCTATGATGGGTCAAGCGTAGCCTGTTGAAATTATTGAGCGTCTTAGGTGTCGCATGGACTGGCTTCGCAGCCCAGTTCAGAATATGTGAAGGATATCGTGTCGGCACACAAATAAATAGGGGGAAAAGGGCTGGTCAATATGCAAGTAGATTTTCCGAAATGTTTTGCTCTGCAGAGTAGTTTAAGATATGTGCATTGTTCTTGATGGGTAGCGAGGCCCTATGTCAAATGTGAAGAGTCATCGGATTCTGATTGTGATCGCCGTGTAATATCAGACGAGACTATAGAGCCCTGGAGAACTCTGGAAGCTTGTAAAAAGCGTAGTCAAATTAAATGAGGTTTTCATAGGCAGGTACGACCTTAATGAAGATCCCAATTTGTCACACAATGTCAATACATCCTCCATTTCTCCATGATTTTTTAGAGCAAGAAGGACGAAGAGTGTGGCATGTACTTTCGCGATTCAACTGCTTTGACGTCCCTAGTAAATGGCAGGTTTGATGTGTCAAATTAGAGCTTATTGGTCTGGTATGCAATACGCTCAGAGCAGGCAATTTGCCGCACATATTCGAAGACAACCATAGTTAGAGCTGCATTGGGCTTGAGCATGTCGTTTTGGTAAAAATTTAATTAAAAAAAAATGCTTAGAAGTGAAGGAGCTGATGTGACCATAAGATGTGATAACACGAATGAGTTATCTTTGTTAACACGAATAAGTTATCTTAAGGGAAAATGTCATAAATTGTTGCTAAATTTTAATTCAATGTTCTTGATCTTTAATTTGTTAAATATGGTCTCTGAAATTTGATCAAATGTGCAATGTTGTCCTAGATCTTTCAATTTGTTTAATGTGATTCCTAAACTATTGATAAAGGTTTAATCTTGTTTATAAACTACATGAAAATGTTTATTGCCATTTCATTAATTCAAGTCAACGGAATTTATTGCGTAGCTTTCAATTACGGTGGGGAAAAAAAAGTTTACTTGTGGATTGCTCGCATATAATATTCATCTCAAATCAGGAAGAAAAAATTTCCGCAAGTAACTTTTTTCCTTTTCTAAAGGTGATGGACAAAAAGATTTACACGGTGAGTTCTTAAACATCCAACTTAGAATACAATAATTTACGTCAATAAATATTAAATCATTTGTCGTTTGAGCAAATGAAATGATCAAATTGAATATTTATCAATAATTCAAGGACTACAATGCACAAATCAAAAATCTCAAGATGAATTAATCGTTGATCTAAAGTTTAGAGATTATTTGTGTTATTATCTCTTATTTTAAAGTATTAGTGTAGCCTCTTCCCACTCTATTTTTCAGTGCAGAAAGCGAAGGTAATGACTTGCGTCGCAGGCCGATAGTATTTTAATCAAATCACAACCCTAATGCGACAGTATCATTACTATGTTTCACAAAGTGAAGTATATATTAGTGCTGTCCAGAAGGAAAAAGTATATATTAGTGGTCCACTCATTGAAGGAGAATACATGCGTATTTTGAGAGAGAGAGAGAGAGAGAGATGTAAAGGAAGGTATGCATCAGAAAATTCTGGATTATATAACATGACTGGCTCACATTAAGGGTAAATTATCAAAAAAAGCTCAAACTTATTATAATTGTACGAATTCAATACTAAATATTTTTTTTATCAATTCAATTATAAATCTTTTATATTGTTCCAGTCAGTCCTTCCGATAAATTTTAACCAGAAATTGATGACATAGACGGAAATCGTTTATCGATTGTCCTACGTGGCATTGTTAGTATTGGAGCGATTGAAGGTGAAATAACAATCGTTGTTAGGTCGGCAACCGCTGTTCACCATGTCTTAAATAGCTTCTTTGCTACGTTGTACCTTTCTTTTGCAAAACTCATGAATCAAATGGGAAGAGGTCGCCCAATTATGCTTCACCCCCCTCGCCAACATTTTCGCCTCGTCCGACTTCCTAAGTTTACACAAGCTTTGAATCCTGATATTATAAATACGGACCTCTCGAGAGACCATCAATTCCAAAACCTTCCCGACATCTTCATACTTCTCCTCCATATAAAACCCAGCCAACATGTTCTCGAAAATCGTCACGTTTGGCCTAACCCCCTTCCTTTCCTCTCAGCCAGCACCGAATACACCAATGTTATCTTTAAATTAATTTAAATTTAGGCACAATGTTAAATATATTTTCACATAATTCAGGGGCAAAATTCAATATGTATCAAAAATTTAAGAATCATTCTTAATAAATTAAAAGTTTGGGATTAGGTTAGAATTCAAGATCAAATTAAAAATTGCAGGAATTATTTGCGTGACGGGGAAAGCTGTACCGTCCGTAGCTCGTAAGCTTTTACAGTGCCTCCAAGTTCGCTGACAAACGGTGGACGATTCCTCATTTTTAAGAGCTTTAATTATGAAAAGCCCCACGCCGCGCGCTTTGAGAAAAAGAGAAGCCGGCAATGACTCTTGTTATAATTACCTAAAGGTGAGGACATCCACAGACCAAAGCAATCTTCCCCACTTAGAAAAAGGATCATTTGACCGTCCATTGCTCTCTTCATTCACAAGCATCCTCCCTCCTCTAATTGCATATATAAAGCGAGCGGCGAGGCGATCGAATTCACCAGGACAATGGCTGCTACTAGTCCAGTCGCTGTAGGCACTCAAGGTACGATCGCGTCCCTCGTCAGGAAGGAAGTCGAGTATTTCCACGGCCTCGAACTAGAAAGCTTGAGCCCGGCTCCAAAGCAGATCTCAGGCAGGGATTCCGGCAAGAGTTTCGGGTTCCTTCGTATCGCTTGGGGAAGAAAGAAACGCAAAGGAGTGGGAACGTTCCACCCAAGCATCTGCTCTGTGGCACGGGTCGAAGATTGCTACCGGACGAATGGGAAACGCGGGTTCGATTATAAACTTCTGGAGGACGAATTCAAGAATGTAGACGTTGGATCATAGACGATCTTCAAGTTCAAGGAAGACGGTGGTTTTGACCCCCCCAAAAAAAAAAAAAAAGAACAGGAAGACAATGGCTCCAAAGTCATTTTCTTTCAGACTCTTTTAGCCTTTTGGTGTTGACAAATACAGACGTTTGCACTTTCTCTTTCCTGTCCAATTCCAAGCGTTTACCAGCAATTTACCCAGATTTGCTCCTAATAAAGAAATTTTCCTTCTCCCTTGCATGACCAGAAAGTACAGCCGAGGGAATTTGCTGATACAAGAGACTGAATTGATTTGGTCGATATTGCAAACGTATACATCACCGTTGAGCGGCAAAAGTCCGTGTCATCTTACACATATAGAGTACATCGAAGCAACACACGTCTTCTCAGAATAAATGTGTATTTTTTGGCTAATGAATTGTAGTAGTAGTTATGACGAGATGCAATCACAGTTCAGTGAGAAAAGCATCCTGCATCTGTAGCAATTAAGCAACAAAAACAACAATTGGGGATTTACATTGGCACCATTTCTTAGCAGCAAAACATTCATCCAATCTCTGATATTACCAAAGCAGTACTCAGAATGCACTTAATTCTGGCAAATGTGGTAAAGAAAACACCCACTAAAAAGATTTGCCAATCCCTCGTGAACATGCTAAGATATGGGCACAAACTAGTTAAGGCACAACATAAGACCAAAGCCTTAGGTAACATCAGTTATCCTTCAAGACAAGGCCACTTTGAATGGATGGATGGGCGCATTTAAAATGTTCGGAGTGAAAACAATCCCGTCGGATTGACTCAAATAGCAAACAGTGATATCAACTTCCAGATTGATGTTGCATACAGCACGCTACTCCATTGGGAAAAAACTTACCACAGAAATCCCCCGCTAGCCTAACACAAGAAACAACCACAGTGAATAACCAACCAGAGAGTAGCATTATAGGACTCGCTATAGGTGGCTCAAAGGGAGACTGCTACTTGAAACTGCACCAAGACAGAGGTAAGATATCTTCCCAAAGTTGGTTCACCTTATATGTGCCTTTGATCTGATCCTTGAGTGTAGAAAGAACTTTGAATGATAAGAGGATGTCAGATGCAATTCCGAAACCCTTGATAATTACAGAACGATCAATTTAAAGAGGTCAGATTGGAAGTACTAGTTTCTTCCATGACTAGGAAAAAAGATAAAGCCGCCTTCTATGATACAAATGTTTGTCCATTTCAGATCAAGCTGCGCTCTTATTGAACCAAAAGAAAACAGCAAAGTATCTTATCTACCTTACTGAGGTAAACCGGCTTCTACTTCATCCCACAAATCTGTATTCCTAGAAAACTTCTCCTTGACCTGTGTAATAAGCTCCCTAGCTTCGCTGACCTTATCAATACTCACCAGCCCATTAACCAGTGACTTCATCGTTCCGAAATTCGGAACCCAACCCTTTTCCATACTCTCCTTACAAATCCGCAATGCAGTGTCGAAGTCCCCTCCCTTGCAAAGATAGTGAATGAAGGTGAAATAACAATCACTATTAGGCCGGCAACCGCTGTTCATCATGCTCTTGAACAGCTTCTTCGCTTCGTCGTACCTTTCTTCATTGCAAAACCCATGAATCAAATGGGAATAAGTCACCGACTTCGGCTTTATCCCCCTCGCCAACATCCCATCGAGCAGCACCTTCGCCTCATCCGACTTCCTAAGTTTACACAAGCTCTGAATCCTGATATTATAAATACTAACCCCTCGAGAGACCTCGTACTTCTGCATCAATTCCAAAACCTTCCCGACATCTTCATACTTCTCCTCCTTATAAAACCCAGCCAACATGTTCCCGAAGGTCGTCGCGTTTGGCCTAACCCCCTTCCTATCCATCTCAGCCAGCGCCGAGTACCCCGAACTAGTCGACCCGGATTCGGAGAACGCCTTAATCACAGTATTAAAAGTCTCCAAATCGGGCGCCACGCTATAAATCCTAGGGAACTCCATAAAAATCCTCTTCGTCTCCTTATAGTCCTTAGCCAAAATCGAAGCAAACAAAAGCGCATTAAGAGACTTAACTGTCCGGCGGATACCTAGCTCCTCGACCTGCTTGAACGTGTTGATCGCCTCGTTGATCATCCCAGCCTGCCCGTAGAGCACGATGGCGTGGCACATGAAACGCTCGTTCTTCAAATCCGGCCTCGCCTTCGACTCCTCGAGGAACCTCCGCACTCCGTCGAAGTGGCTCGACTCCGCCAGCTTCGTGATGGCGACAGAGAAGGCGATGCGGTCGAGGTGGGACTGCGGGGTGAGGGAGGCGGCCCGGCAGATGTCGATGATGCGCTCGGGGTTCTTCTCGGTCTTGAGGAGGGAGAGAGCCGCCCGGGTCTTCTCCTTCGACGAGAGAGGGGCGTTCGATTCCGGCGACAGGATCGACGACGAGAATTGGCGGCGAAGGTTCAGCGAGATGGGCCGGAGCCGAGCGAGCGGCGACATTGTGGCGTTCGAGCTTCACGGCGAGACTGACTGGTGCAGAGATTGAGCTGCGAGAGCGACTTTTAGAGAGAGAGGGAGAGAGAGGGACCGTATGTTACAAAGCTGAAAGTTGGTGAGGAAGATGAAGACGAGAGCTAGGGTTTATACTTGGAGCCAATTGAAAAATCGCATCGTCAATTTCTTTCCCAGGAAAATTGAAGTTGAAAATCATGAGATGAATTGGAGATAGCAAAATCAAAATCTTGGGCGATAATCGAACACAAATCAAACCTGAGGGACCAAAATGGAAATAGGTTCAAAATGTTGGGTAAAATATGTAATTCACAGTTTATATCATAGTAAGCCGTTGGATTGGCACGACAGGCAGTTTACGGTGTGATTAGTTATAAACATAAAAAAAATAAAATAAAATGTAAACCCGGATTTGAGGGGAATTGAACCCGACGTGAATCGAACACGCAACCTTCTGATCTGGAGTCAGACGCGCTACCATTGCGCCACGGATCCGGCGTTGTTTATTTTCTATTAAATATATATACTGGTTTTAAATATTTTCATTAAATATTATTTTTTTCAAATGTTGATGAACAAAATTTATTTTTAGAACATGCTGATCACGAAAATGTACTAATTTATGTTTGAAGCATCTCACTTTCTCAAAATATGCTTAATTTAATTTTTTTTTTTAAATATGTCGGTAAGGGTTTGTATTTTTTTTTTTTAATAGTATTAACTAGTTCCTTTGGTACCCTTGTCAACAAGACCTATTGCAACCTTGTACGACCCAAAATCTGATCTCCATATTATAAGGTTTACCAAAATCACTCTGAAACCCGAGACCTGTTAATTGCGCAAACGACGACTGTACTATGCTTTCTCCCGAAGAAAACAATCAAATGAAAATTGCCGAGAGTCATGATT
Source organism: Rhodamnia argentea (assembly GCF_020921035.1). Lineage (NCBI taxonomy): Eukaryota > Viridiplantae > Streptophyta > Magnoliopsida > Myrtales > Myrtaceae > Rhodamnia > Rhodamnia argentea. The sequence goes on along the minus strand of NC_063152.1, from coordinate 4,764,075 downwards.
TGAAAGCTTGAATGGTGCAACTCCGAAAATCATCATTTGGAGGTTTCTAAAGGCTCGCTTTCGTCGCTGAAAATCGTAAATTTGAAAGTTTGAAAAGGTGCGCAGCCGGCGGTGGGGAATCGCAATTTAAAAGTTTGAAAGTCTGCATGTTTAATGTCCATAATTACTATATGAAGTTATAATATACGGAGGTTATTTATTGGATTTTCTTCTTACTCACCAAATAAAAGATTATATGATAGCCAATACGAAAGGGTTCGAAATGGAATGATTGATTTTATGATATTGTTAGGGCTAACGAGGGAAAAGAAAGAAAATGAGTGTATTAACACGTAGATATATAATAAGTGTATTAGTCAGAAAGAAAGAAAAAATTTTTTTTTTTTTTTAATTATAAAAATTCCCTCCTAACCCTAAAGATGCAATCGAGTCTAACCGATCCAACAAAATACCGAACTCATAAACTCAAGGCTCGAAACTCAATAGAGTAGTTTGTTTCCTACTAGAACTTAGATTTTATGTAGAACTCCGAACATTCTCGAGCCCGACCTGGTTCGGCTCACTTTAATGTTTATAAAATCGACGTACTCGAATTTTTCGCACTCAATCGAACTCAACTCGGCTGGAAATACGCTTTTTATTTGGCTTTGAAAATTATGTTAGAGGCCGAAAGTCAATTAAATTTCGAAAAGGAATATTGTGAGGATATTTCATATAATCTGTCACCATATAAAGAAACCAATGCAAAAAAATTAAATGCTCGATTGAGCTCGTGACCGGAATGAGATGAGTTGTCTTTAGACTTGAACTCGGGTCGACAAGCTACATGAGCTGCTCAAACTCTACTCGAACTTGGAAAAAAAAAAAAAATTGAGCAGATTTCAAGTTAGATGAGTTCATGAGTAAGTTCATGAGGATCTTGACTCGCCCGTGCCTCTAGTAATGACCCCAAGTGGAAATGCCCATAAAAAAATGACTTATCTAGATTGATCTTCTAGAAACAAAAAGTTTTTTTATTGAGTTTTTTCCTTAATTTACAAATATTATCATCGAATTTTCTTGCATCTTGCATGAGAAAATCTTCGGAAAAAGTGTCAAAAAAGTCATAAACCTATTAGTGCTAATTCACATACCTTTTTAATAATCCTAAACATTTTGTATTGGTGCAATTAAGTCATAACCTAAAACTTTTATAATAATGCAAATTTAATCCTAAAATGTTACATTTAGCAATTAGTCTAGAATTTTGATCTAAAATCACGAGAAATCATCTCGTGGCACATTAACGTGGATTTTTAAATATTTTTTTATTTTAAATGATTTAAAAAAACAAAAAATTGTTTAAAATATTAAAATAATTTTAAAAATTCCCTTAATATGAAGGCCACAAACACCATGCCGATGTCCTCAATGTATCACGTCATCTTTAATTAATATCAAAAAAGGTTTATGACTATTATCACCAGAGATTTGTTATAACTAAATCGGCACTAATCCAATAAGTTTATGACTTTTTTGACACTTCTCCCGAAATATTACATATACAATACAAGTTGTGCCAAGTCACTTAATGAATAGTCCATCGACCGTGGAATACGTTTTCTCGTTGGGACCACCGGTACAATCCCTCTTCGCGGTCTCTCCCTCACTACCTTCTGTAGTAGTCCATTGGCCAACGGACGAGGCGATGGCGGACGACGCCAGGTCGTTCTCCAAGGCGTCCGTGAGAGCCCAGGAGGTGTCCCATCTCTCAATGGCTACGCGGTCTCTTCCCAGTTTGCATGATTGTGACATATATCGTTTGCTGTCCATGCCAACACAACGAGTTACGTAGGATTACATTCCAGTGCGTCACTATTACCGCTATTTAGTGTCTGTACGGAAATTTTTTAATTTTATAATTATTGTTAGTCTTGTAAGCCGAATTTTTTTTTTTTTTTTTGGGAATCAAATATATCAGACAATTCTTTTTTTTATCAATCTTGTAAGGATTTTTTTTTTTCGAAAATCTTTGAAGGTTCATTGGTTAGTTATTGGAGTATATCTTTCTTTGGTTGTATTTGACATTGTTATATTTACGTAATATTCTAATATTAATTCTTGTCATTGCAATCCATGATCCGCATAAATCATCCTTTTGAATATTTTACATTCAAAGTAATTAAAAATTCAATTCCTCCACGTTATTCATTGCTCCGATTTTATAATTTCATGATAGACTGCTAACTTCCTCGTATTATTCTTCAATGTGAATCAATACAAAAAATTAAAAAAATTGTATGCGATGTTAAAAGCCAGTTTTTCAGCATCTTATAGTTGAAATAGCGATTATATACCAAATAATATGTACATATGAAGAGCTTAAAGTGGGTTGAACCAGGCGGATACAGATTTTCATAGATTCATGCATTTTAGTGAATGTGTCGGGTACGGGTTGAGGATAAGTTAGTAGCTTTCGTATTGCTTATAAATAGGTCAGAACGAAATAGATGAATTAATTTAGATTGGGCCATTTTGATAGTGTCGGTCCATTTAACGGCCTCACTTTTTAAGTGGCCTTAATTCTACATAAGGGGTTTATAAATATCCAAGTGGTTCAATATGTTGCATAAAAAGCTAAAGGGGGAAAAGGATTTGGATTGCCTAACGTTGGAGTTTCCGTGACATGTTTACTTTTTAAATAAGATCAATGGCCTTACATCATACGTAAAGGGAAAAAATTTGTAAATGAATCCCAAAAAATGATTTAATATGTTGGATAATGATAAGTAACAATCTAATGCTAGGGGGAAAAGGTAAAAGAGAATGTCAAAGAAAGAACAGCGGAAAGGGAATAATACACGTGTCGGGGGACAAAAGAGAAAACGAAAAAGAGGGGAAAATACGTGGATTTGATAATAAAAAGCTTCTACCCCCGCCACAGACCAAACCGCCAAAACCGCCCAATTGCCAACGTCATGCTCGGGACCAGGAGCGGCCGTGACGAAACTTCTGGGTCACCTACCCGTCAGAATAGAACGTGTCCGACGCCGCTCCTGCGTTTGACCCCACCCCCCTGCGCGAATCCTCTCTGCAAGGCATCTTGCCCCTCCCCTGCGCGAATCTTCTCAGCATCCGGTCGCACGATCCCCGCACGTGTCAATCCCCCATCTGTATTCATAGATTTTGTTCTTTTTTTAATGAACTCGAATTTGCAAATTATTATGAGATTTGTGAATTTCGACGAGCTCTTGTTTTGTTTCAAAGAGAATGAATAATTTGAAGAACATTTTTTTAAAAATAATTGTTTGTACCACTTAAAATAATTATTTGATGATAAATATTTTTGTTATCGATAACAATTTATGACTATACTTTTTTTTTGTGGATGATGATTTTTTTTTCGGTTCATTCATTTTCTTAAGTGGCTCATGCGATCATTTTTAGGAAAATATTTTTAAATCATTCATTTTTCGCGAAACAAATGGACCCTCTATTCTAATTTTGCCCTAACCTGTTGTTTAGTATACCGATGCTCATTTTTACAGTAGTAATGAACTTATTTATCGATCAAGTATCAATTGATAAACGATTATTGAGAAATCTCTCGATGCTCAACCGAGCACTACTCTAGATATAGAAACCACATATATCTCGTGTTGCACGCGAACGTGGAGACCGATGGCCTAGAGATCCATAAAACACCCCGCAAGGATTAAAAACAAGTTAATTTTAAGAGTAGTTGCCTCAATCTTTCGGCTTGTCTTTGTTCACAATTAAAGATGGTTTCCTCTTTTCAAAGTAAGTATTATCCGAGCAATTCGTATTATTCTACACAATACTAATTTATGTTGTTTAAGCATTTCGTAGAATACTATATTACAGATAATCGTCCATACTATCACATGTAATCTACAATCTGGAAATTTAACAATTAGCTGAGCATATGATGAATAGTTTCATAACTGAAATATATGAAGTTACATAGCATAAGACCTAAGTATTGCAATTAAATACGAATTTTCAAATACCTCGTTGTGTTGCCACTGTGATAACGACCAGTCTTTTACTGAAGACAAATAGAGATTAATTGAGTATTGTTAATTGTCAAATAATAAGATTAAACAAATAACTAGTTACTTTTTCTCTTGTTATGTTATTACCCATACCGTAATTACTCTGTTTTGTGTAATGATATATTGAATCACGATTCCCTTTGATGTCGGCGAGCCATTGTTCGACCCTATGCTACGGTCGTATACCTCATCGCAACCCCAATGAGGGGCGCCGGCCCTCACCAAAGACAAAGGGGTGGTGGCGCGGTTCCCTTGTCTTGCCTTTAACTCCTTAAGTCTTTTCCTGTTTCCTTTTTTTTTTTCCCTCCTCGATTTTAGACTTTTTTCAATTTTTGAAAAAATCATCTAATAATGTAGGCACTAGAGGTGGTCGATTTCAGGATGGGCTCGGGAACCTGGAGTCCATCATGTTATAACCATTTCTCAATTTTTGGAATGTAGAACGTACCCTATTTTTTGGAACCGGCTCTAGAAGCTACCTTATTTTTCTGGTTCGGTTTTAGGGTCTGCCTGAGAACCTGGATTTTTTTCTTTTTTTTTTTACCGCAAATCAATATAACCAACAAAACGGCTCAAATTAAGAGATGATCAACAAATCCCTATCCGGCAAACATGTGGTCACGTATAACTATAAACGATGAAAAGTTTAAGCACGTAGCCATGTACAATTATAAACAATAAAATGTTCAAACATGTAACATAAAACATAAATTATAAAACTCCATTCCGCATTCGTCCAAAATTTTTTTTAAAGCTCCATTCTCCATTCACACATAAAAATATTGCTTCAAAGAATGGGGAGAGGAGACAAAGAATGGAGAGGAAACAAATGAGGCGAGGCAAAGTTAATTCAACTTAGAGAAATTATGTTCAGTAGCTAAGAACCGGTTCCATAATCAGTTTGATTCCGGGATGGATTTTCACTTGGAATCGGGATACCGAACCTATTCAAAACAGTTCCAAAAATTTGAAATCAAGAATCAGATCTGTTCACGTTGGAATCGAGAGTCGGACAGATTTTTCGAGCGGTCCAATTCAATTCCCGATTCTATCCGATCCGGTTGTACACTCTTAATTTAGGCAAGCATAATGATGATGTACTTTTTGTGTTCTTATGTTTAGACCAAGTGTGACCGCCGGTTAGATTAGTACGTTCTCTCGCTGAAGACCCACCCTTCTCTTTCTTTCTCTCTCTGGTTCCTTCCCTCGTTTCTATTTTTGTATCGGGCACTTCGTTCGAGGTCTCTCTCTCTCTCTCTCTCTCTCTCTCTCTGTAGTCAGTGCCACTCTGCTTTGTGAGAGAGAGGAGAGAGGAGCAATGACGAGGAGGGGAGCGCCGAGGCTGCCGCCTTCAATGGAAGCGCTCGCTCTCGCGTGGGATTGGTGGGACGAGATCGACGAATCGACTCGGTGGCAGGACGCGATCTTCTACTCCCTCTGCGGCGCTTACGCTCTTGTTGCCGCCGTCGCTCTGGTTCTCCCTCTCCCTCCCCCCTCCCTCTCTCTCTCTCTCTCTCTCTCATCAGTACTTGTGTGCTCGTACTATGGTGGGTAGTTCGGGCCCGCGTCCTCTCGGAAAAGAGCGTGTGTCCTTGCTTTGGATCGAAACTCCGCGTGTCGGTGAGCCGTTTCTTCGGGTCGAGATTGCTGGTGATGCAGCTTGTCGAGCTTATTTGCTTCAGGATTAGTAGGATTTTGATTCGTTGGATGTGTTGGGCATTGACATTGTAGTGGAATGAACATTATTAAGTTGAGTGTGTGCTGAGACGTCACGCTGCCGTTGCTTTAATGAAGCTGATTCATTTGGTTAAACTCGGCATAAACTGTTCGGTTGACGTAAGGATCACTTTTCTACTCTTTGGTTTGGGAAAAAGCTAGAGTCTTTTAGTGCTCACCAGCTGAAGTCCTGTTCTGTCCCCCCATTCTGAGGATATCTTGATACCTAATAGTTACTGAAACTGATTTCCGTTAGAATCAACTGGATTTTAAGAACCCCTTTTACGCTTGGTAGTGTACTCGTCCGAGTGATTTTCTTGCATTTGAATCATGCTGCGCTATTATGAATGACACTGTCTTTTGCTTATGGTATGCAGATTCAGCTGGTTAGGATCGAGTTGAGAGTGCCCGAATATGGTTGGACGACACAAAAGGTTTTCCATCTCATGAACTTTGTAGTCAATGGAGGTAATGTTTCTGATTGTTGGTAGAGATTTAGACTCTTGTTTTTACTTGATTGGGTTTGAACTTTTTGAATGCTTACTTTGCCTTTATTTTCAGTACGTGCTCTTGTATTTGCATTCCATACTCAAGTATTTGCGTTGCATCCAAAGGTTAGTCCTCCAGGGTTCCCAAGCTGTTAGTTTTGGATCTATGATCTCATCTGTTTTATTTTGTATTACGCCACATCATACTGCGTTAATTTAGTTATCTCAATTACACAGGCAATATGAGAACTTTTGTTGCTTTAAGCTCTTTATTTCCTTACTGTTGGCAAGTGATTGAATTATATAAATCTGTGTCTTGAATTTGTTGATTTTTATCTTCCTTTGTTATGAAATACATTGGCTCATAAATCTCCACTAATCTGGCTTGCTCTCCAAAAGCTTAAGAAAATAAGAATATTTATATTATGAACACTTTAGAAGAGTTAGAACAGAGCCGAAAAAAGTGCTCCTCAATTACTTTGTCGTGTAAACTTGAATTCACATCCAGATAAGGGAACTGTAATGTTACTGTTGCTAGCATTTGCTACTGAGAACTTTTGTTAGCCATCTTGCAGTCTGAATCTTCTGAGCCATCAATTAGACTAAAGATTTCATTGATTGCGTATTGTTCCTTGTGGATTGGTCTTATAAATTCGAAGAGTGACAAAAAAATGAGTCTGTATCACTTTGACCTTATGATTCTGATGCAAAATATCACGGATCATACATGTTGAATTAGCTGCATCACCAACATTTAATATGGTCTTTTCATCTGGTGGTTCTAGTCTCATTGAAGGACACTGTGAAGCTAACCCATAATTAAGATCAGACACCTAGTTGTAAAGTACGTTTGCATTGTAAATCTCCCTTAATTTCATTGGCATCCTCACTAACGTTGTCAAAGTGTGTTGATTTTCTATACAAAATGTAAACCACTTGTTAGAATACAAGTATCTCCGTTGCTCTGTTAAAATTTTTGTTGCTTATCGAGTTAATGTATGTGGACCAGGTGTTAACTTTGGTTCTTTTGGATCTTCCTGGACTTCTGTTTTTCTCTACTTACACTCTCTTAGTTCTGTTTTGGGCCGAGATATATCACCAGGTGATTAAACATAGCTTTGTTCGAGTAATGTTAGATCTTCTTCCTATGAGGAATATATGTAAAACTTCTGTTTTAGCTATCTTTAAGTTATGAGATTTTGACCTTTGGGCATCTATTCATGAGCAGGCGAGAAGTTTACCATCGGATAAGCTGAAGATATTTTATATATCTATAAATGGTGCTATGTACTTTATACAGGTATATATCTTGCAGAACAATCTTCTAGTACTAATCCAATATTAAATATCTTGATAAGATTTAGATTTGTCTTTCTTTTTTCTTGCCTCTCTGTTTTGACATTTTATGTTATAAATAGGCTCAATTAATTAAGCCTTGTAATATTTAGGCACATTTGGTGCTGCGCTTTTGAATGTAAAAATAGCTAGCATAATATCAAGGTGAAATTTACCCTTGTATAATCTCTGTGTAGGTTACGTGGCTTTCATGACTATCCTTTAAACTTTCCTAATTTTCTCATTTGCTGTCTTGTATCCAGGTAAAGGTTCAAATTGGTTAGCCCGGCTGCTTATACTTTCAAATTACTGATGATGGAGTCCAGTGAATTTCTTAATTTCAGCTTTAAAAGTCATTCCAATCCTGCATACCCAAGTCAGACAAGCAGGACCCAGATTCCTGAATTAAGTTATACTGTCACAGCCAAGCTATCCGTGTTGATGTGAAGTTGTGGTGTTGAGTAGTGTGATCCTTAAGTTGACATAATCTGTATATATCCTGGTTATTTTTTAAACTATTCTACCGGACAGTTGTTAGCCTGTTGGCAATAGTGCAGCGTAAGCTAGCTCCTGGATGCATGACCAAAATTTAGGTCGTAGGACAATCTATCATGTTATTCATCCCTTGTGCAAATTGATGTAATTTTGGCATCAGGTTTGCATCTGGATTTATCTGTGGATAGACGACAACAGTGTTGTGGAATTTATTGGGAAGATATTTATTGCAGGTGATATCCTATTTTTACTTCCTGAGCTAAAAAAATATCTCTCTTTGTTACACTTTCTTGTAGCTATTGTAGTTTGCCATTCCGTTGACTCCATTTTATGCTTGGTTCTTGCAGTTATCTCAATAATAGCTGCATTGGGTTTCTTATTATATGGGGGAAGGTGGGTTCAGCAGCACCTTTGATATTAGTTGTAACTGTTGCATCTTCATATACTGTTTTCTCAATGCTATCTTATCTTGGTGGCCTTTTTTGTACATTAGCTAAATGGTTCCATTTATTATCATGACTTGCTTCAGATTATTTGCCATGCTAAGGCGTTTTCCTATTGAATCTAAAGGGAGGAGGAAAAAGCTTCACGAGGTATGCAGCCCTCCTTCTATTGTCTAACTTTTCCTAATTTTGTCCTTCCACTCATCATATTGTAGCAAGCTTTAGGAACAATCTCTCATTGTGTTTTAGTGCTTTAGGTATTTTATCAGGTCTTTATGATCTCAGCATCTGTCTCTGTCAACATCTAGTTGCCAGAGAATCGGAGGTTCCAAATTGATAAGGGAATCACTACGAGGACTAGCTTTAGTGTGCAGAACTTTTTTGTGTATTGGCCACAGTCGTTTCCATTGCTGCCTATCTATTTATTGCCTGAGAACCATGCTTCAAGTGTTATCCAATAATCGTTATCGATCTGTGCATCTATATGAGATCTGTCATCACTGAGGGCATGCCTGGCTGGGACATAGCCAGATGTTTCTAACTCCTTACTCTAGTTGGTTTGTACATCCATTTCTATTTGTGATCTGAAGTAGCAAGCGGTAGCTGAACAGAAGTTGTAAAGTGTAATAGGCTGCTGCTGTTTAATTAATAACCTAATTGAGTGTATTGTGTACATCCTACTTGAGTCACCCACCATTGGAGCTGCTGCAAAATTCCCTGTTCAGCTCTTGCTAATTGTCTTCGGATGAAGTGTCACAAAACCAGTGCGTTGAAGGAATTGGACATATACAGTCACCTTTTAAGATAAGCCATTTGTTAAGCACACTGCATTAAGAAAACTTGCCAAGAAGGTGAAAAGGAGTCTTTGACTTCGTCTTAATTATTTTGACGCAAGTCTGCATTCTCTTGCAGGTTGGATCTGTGACAGCTATATGCTTCACCTGTTTCATAATCAGGTGTTCGGTGGTAAGCTCCAATTTTGGGATAGTTTTCCATTCTGCTACCTACAGTTTAAATCTGATGCGCATCCATAATAATATTTTTTGTGCCTGTTTAATTAATAAGATTTGACTTGTCAGAAAGAAAAGAAAATACATAAATAAAAATAATAGCTTCAAAACAATGCGACTAGCCTTTTCTTGCCTTTTCTAGTTGAAGCTTTGTGGTTCTTTTAAGGTCTTGACGTGGAAATAAAGGCTCATATGGCTACTTCCCTCTGCCACTTTGGGTTCAACCTGCTATCGAACCCAGCATACTCCCCTGAACACATCCCCACCTGACCAAGAGGACCGAATTGCCTGTTGGCTTCTATTATGAGTATTAGTGAAGGCTACCCCCAGCAGAGAAGGCTGAGAGACTTGGTGCAGCCTTTTAAGCGAGCACTCTTGTTAATAAATATGCTAAGATATACACTCTTATTGGCTTCTATTACTGTTTTTTGTGTTTCAATCTCTGGTTATCTTATCTCATCAGGATGGTTATAATCCAAGTCCTGTGATTCACATGTAAGGTCCGACTTACGAGGGAAAGGGACTGTTAACCAGTATGCCGGTGTGCCAGATTCATAAAAGTTCAAACTTCTGAGAAAAATGATTTATTTACAATTCTTTTTGCCAATTGCAAGCCAATAAATATGGTCTGTTATATCATCTATATAAAAATTTGAAATATAGACTAATGTTGAGTCATTTGTATGACAAAACATAAATTTTGATGTGAGATTGAACTCTCTTCTCCTGCGGGATATCAGTGGTTGGAGATGACATCAGATTAATCATTTCAAAACTCGGTTTGGTTGAATCGGGCTGATCCAGTTTGATTTCGAACCTGGTTCAGTCCGCTTCTCGACCAAATTGGCTTTAATGATAAACCTGGACTGGAGTGCAGACCAATTCCTGATTCAACTAATGGAAACAGCTGACCTTTTCCAGTTTAATGTCATTGGCTTTGTGGTATTACTGGAGGAACAAATTGAAGGGCTGTTTTCCATTGTTCAGTTGGCATATGGTAACTCAAAAATAACTTGCTATCTGGAAAACATTGAACAGAAAATTAATTCACTCGTTGACGTAAAACTATAGTCTACCTATGGTACAGGCAATTGGGTAAGCATTACTTGACTACTAATGGTTGTTTGTGATATTGTGGGTCTGCTCCCCATATTTTATGTTAAAGTGATGTAAAAAGATATATATGTGTTTGTGCAGTGTGTGTAGTGTATTAATCCGTTAATGGTCGGCTTGAAATGTAAAGCAGCTGGAATCTGCAAGGTTCATTTAGTTGGTAAGATGACTCCACTTGGATAAACTGGTTTGTGCTTCTAAAGTCCGCCCCTTTAGGAATTGGCTTGGAATCTATAAGCCCCTGGTGAGCAGTCATACTAACCATGTCTTCTTTGGTGCTATTAATTTATTCAAAAACAATGAGTTGACTACAACTGGATGTGAACACACTGTGGAAGTTGAGAAAGGTTGTCACTTGAAAGAACTGGCAGTTTGGACTCTTAGTTGAAAAAGCTCAAACCCAGTTGGAGATTGCCATAAACTTGACTTTGCCAAAGTGCTCCAGAAGAGGATTCTTGATAGAGTTGTTTTGACAGCATAGAGATAAAGCGTGCTTACGTTGTACTTATAACCAGGAACTAACTTTACCTCTGCTTATAGTTAACCAGAGAATCTCACCAATTATCGACCCAAATGGGTGACTTTCTTGCCCTTGGACTACTACTTTGTCCTCTTGGCTGAGACAATCAATTTCTTCCCAACCTGTATGATATGATGGCTGGGCTAGACAAGAACCTAAACTGTCAACTGAACATAATTTGCAATGGAGCAATCATATGCAATTTGCCTTGCTGATAATACCTTGATGTAACGATGCATTGCTTCTTATATGCAGGTTCTTCTATCAGCTTTTGATTCAGACGCATCACTCGATGTTTTGGATCATCCAATTTTGAATATGTTGTACTACATGGTATTCTCTCAACTTAGTTATGGTTGTTGCTCAAGTTGTCTGTGATCGTGTTACCATTTATGAATTTGGTATTTGAACTTCTTTCCCTCTTGTGCCAGCTAGTTGAGATCCTGCCTTCTGCTTTAGTCCTCTACATCCTACGCAAGCTGCCTCCTAAGAGGATATCGGCCCAACATCACCCCATCCGATAGCCATAGATCATTCTTGCTTGCTTAATTATTCTCCTTCTGCTCAAGATGGGGTTTCATGCCTCATCCATGGCTTTGAGTAAGTCGGTTGAAGCCGGAAAGGAATTCAGACATGTCATTCTGAACTGGCGCAGGACGCAGATGGTTTGCTCATGTTTTTGTACATTATGAAGCTTCCTCAAGTTTGCCAAAGGGGATGGAATCAATGTTGATTTCTTCGGACTGTGACTTGTAGAATTGGTTCTTTGACACCTTTTGCATGCCTGTTGCGTCACGTCTATGAAAGGAGAGGCTTCTGCTATTTTCAGGTGCTAGGTGTCGATTCTTTTTTCGGAGTTTTCAACGTCTTGTTGTGCTCTTGAGTAGTGATTGGAAATGATGATATCTTAATTTCTTCCCTATTTTTTTTTACTGATACTTTCTTGGATGCTGTTGTGATGTTAGGGCTTTGTTTTAGAAGTTGTATCCCCTGAAGAAAATTGCAGATTGCGGTACCACATGGCTTGTGGTTGCTTGTTGCTATTAGTTCGAGTTCATTTGCATTCCAACTGTCTTCACTCTAGAGCCAGCATCAAACGATCTATTCTTCCTAACAAAAAAGGAAGTTCACTACTCATTTTTTTCCCCATCAGATAAAGAACAAAGAAGTTTGGATGTTGCCTATGAATCTGCCTTACCTTTTGACATTTGAAGCTCCAGTGAAAAAAGTTTTGGTTTTTTATGGTTCTCTGCGGCAATTTTCGCCGTATTCTGTACAATCAATTGCATTATTGTCCTTCGCAGGACCAAAATTGCTAATTGGACGAGTACCAACATGGGATATGTGGTGAATCTAAATTTAACCTGCAGATTGTCAAATTTGTATTCTAACATTGCAGCAGATAGTCTGCAATTTTGAAGCCTTGCCGATCTTGGTCTTTGGGGGCCATAAACGGACTAACCGCCATCGACATAATTGCTCTCTACAGGGAAATCCAAGTCTCAAAAAGTCTTGGAAGTGCCTACGAATCCTCCAGATCATAGAGAAATCAAAAATTCTCTTGCTCAAGATACCTCAAGACAATCTCTCCTAAGATGGGGGATGGCCTGCAACTGCAACAACTACACAAAGCATGCCCAAATCTGCAGCAGTGAAACAATTGACTCACAGTAGCATTGAAACTGACCCACCCATTCTTTTGATGTAAAACATTTGGTTCTACTGGCAAGAAATGGGAAAGAGAAACAAAGATTAAGAAATGAACATTTTAGAGAGCCTTCCCTCTCCTCTTTAGGAGAATATAAATGGGGATGGCCCTGATGGTTGCTTCGATTTTGTTCAGCCTCACATCGGTTAAAGCAGAATCCAGAATCCACCGGGCAGTTTATCTAAGCAAGAATCAAGTCCAGTGAGCCATGAGAACCTTCAATGTTGTCCCCGATCTTGGATTAACAAAAAGACTATATTGAGCATAATTCATGTAATTAGTTCAGGAACTACATTAAATATACATCGAAAATTCAGGGGCCATAGTGAAGAAATTAAAAGTTTACGGATGGCATTTCACATTGGACTGCAGCTTAGAAACCACATTGCATTAAAAAAAAAAAAAAGAGAGAGACTACTGTCCCCAGATGTAAAAGTGTACTTTGGAGTTGGGCTTTTTTCCACATGGGGCTGGGCCCACTAGAAATTATCCAGAGAGGTAAGTGGCCCGCTGTCCGGGCCCACTCGAAATTATCTAGAAAAGGTACGTGGCGCACACGAGACAACCTCTCGTATTTCCGGACATATTTCTCTATTTTCGCGATTTTCTAAGCTAAGAAAGATAAAATTAAACAGAAAAATAAAGAAAATGAGAAAATAAAGGTGCCGCAGTAATTATTCTTCTGGTCCTTGTTCGCTTTCCACTTCCTTGTTCTTCTTGTTGTTCGCTTCTCTCTCAGCCACAACCACCATGGCGTCCCTGCTCGGCATCTCCTCCCGCTTCGCCGCCTCTCAGTCTCCCTCCGATTCGCCAAGATTCTCCAAAGGGTTCGCCCCACGGATCGACAACCTCAAGCCCTCGCGCCCGAAGCCCTCGAAGGACCGCAGGAGCCGCGGCTTCTTCAGTGTCCGAGCCGACGTGGGCTACCAGACGAGGCCCGACGCAGGTAACCCTCCCTCCACCTCGACTTCGGCTCCCACCTACGATGAGAAAGTCGCTCAGATTCTGAGGTTTAACGATTACAACAAGAAGTATGGGTTCAACGTGGACATAGATTCGTTCTCGATCCCTAAGGGGCTTTCTAGGGAGACCGTTCATTTGATTTCCGAGCTCAAGGAGGAGCCCGGTTGGATGCTTGAGTTCAGGTTGAATGCTTTCGATAAGTTCTTGAAACTGAAGGAGCCCAATTGGTCGGACAACGCTTACCCGAAGATAAATTTCCAGGATATGTGTTACTATTCAGCTCCTAAGAAGAAACCCACCTTGAATAGCTTGGACGAGGCCGACCCGGAATTGGTCAAGTATTTCGATAGATTGGGTATCCCTTTGAACGAAAGGAACCGGCTTGCCAATGTCGCGGTCGACGCGGTTCTTGATAGCGTCTCCATTGCGACCACGCACAGGGAGACGCTGAAGAAGGCTGGTGTGATTTTCTGTTCGATATCTGAGGCGATTAAGGAGTATCCGGATCTTGTCAGGAAGTATTTGGGGAGAGTCGTGCCTAGCGAGGATAACTACTATGCTGCTTTGAATTCTGCAGTGTTTAGTGATGGGTCGTTTTGTTACATACCTAAGGACACGAAGTGCCCGATGCAGATTTCGACGTATTTTAGGATAAACGCGATGGAGACTGGGCAATTTGAGAGGACTCTGATAGTGGCGGAGGACCGAAGTTTTGTGGAGTATTTGGAGGGGTGTACCGCTCCGTCTTATGATCGGAATCAGCTACATGCTGCTGTGGTGGAGTTGTATTGTGCTGAGGGCGCGGAGATCAAGTACTCCACGGTGCAGAACTGGTATGCTGGGGATGAGGAAGGGAATGGAGGGATCTACAATTTTGTCACAAAGAGGGGCCTTTGCGCGGGGAATCGCTCGAAGATTTCTTGGACACAGGTGGAGACAGGGTCGGCCATTACATGGAAGTACCCAAGTGTAGTTTTGGAGGGTGATGATACTGTGGGTGAGTTTTATTCTGTAGCATTGACTAATAATCATCAGCAGGCTGATACAGGAACAAAGATGATACACAAGGGGAAGAATACGCGAAGTAGAATTATTTCGAAGGGTATTTCGGTTGGATTCTCGAGAAATTGCTATAGGGGGCTTGTTCAGGTTCAGTCAAAGGCGGAAAATGCCCGAAATTCTTCACAATGTGATTCCATGCTCATTGGTGACAAAGCTGCTGCCAACACCTATCCGTATATCCAGGTAAAGACATTTTCCGACTATTCTGTTGAACAATTTTGTCATTGATTATGCTGGTACTAGTTAGTCATCCTACAGTTTGATTTGTCATTATCATGTTGACGACTTTACTGGGATCTGAGTTGCTATTTTCCTAAAGTGCATTGATGCCATTGACCAAGTTCTTGTGAGTTCACACTATTAATTTTCCGATTTTTCAATTAATGAAAAAGATTTATGGGAGAGACGTCTAATGAGAATGAGGTTTGCATATGTGGTTTTATTTTAATGCCCTGCATGGATTTTCTTAATCTTTTGTTGGCAAACGGTTTGAGATCATAACCTATAATGTGGAAATTGGTTGCAATCGTCATTGTCGCACAACCACGAGATTCGCTTCAAAATAATAATGATGATGGACGTTAAGAGTTCTGAAACTTTTAAGGCAGTCCCTCCCATACAGTCAGTTTGTGAGAACTTTAATGGAAAACTGAAGAGTGCCTGGAGAAGATTTTGGATGATCGATATTTTCCTCTGTCCCTTTCTTTTTCTGTTGGTCTTTTGATTTATATCTTAGCTTTGTTTGGCCTATATTAGTTGCTCAATATAATACTCAAATGTTGAGTCGTTTGTTATTATTTGTCTCCTTTTTCAAATGGGATTTATACAAGCGCTGATCGAATTCTTTTGGTAATCACAATTTTTGAGAGTAGAAGCCCTGAAACATATACATGTGCTGTCCTAGTTGTAAATACAGAATGATGACATTTAAGAGTGTTGTTTTGAGATTGTGTCTGTAGGAAAAGTGTTTTGATTTGGGAATAGTTCAATGAAAATGAAGGCAACAGTTTCATGTCCAATGTGGTCGAAAATGATTCTTTTTCCCTTAAAGAGGTATCCAGATTGTCCATCTCTTAGACATGTGGTAGAGGCTCCTGACTCCTAATTGTCAATAATGGTATTGGTGGTAGCATGCAGCCAATATGGTAGGGATTCTGGCTACCCGTGGTGGAAATAACAGCGTTTCAGCCAAAGTCGGTGAGAGTGGTGGAGCATTAAGCTGAAAGTGTTCTGGGAACAAGAAGTCTCTCTTTATAGCAAAGAAGAACTCTCTCTTTTATAGCAAATTTAGTTCAAACACTTTTTAACATGTGCCAAACAATCAATGGGAAAATTGTATTATTCTGATTTTGAGGTTAGAAATGGGACCTTTTAGCTTTAGTTTGTTCGTTTAGGTGAACATCTTGGATATTTGATCTTGACACCCTTTGGACTGTTGGAGATGACTCTCTGTTTATTGCCCCGATCAGGCTGTTGTCCAAATCTCTGGCATTTATGGCATTTGACATCGAAACAATTTTGTGTTGTCTTTTTACCATGCCTTTGTAATTTATTGGGAATAGATTGGATTAGACTTTGCCTAGATGCCCAAACCAAACAAGGACGATAAATATGACCGTAAAATCCAAGTAGTGACCGGCTAACAGTAGGATTACTGAGGTTTGGGGCAACTTTTGACTGGTCATTTCTTTGCTTGATTCACTGCCTTCCCTGGAAACTGAGGTTTCCCTTTTGACAATCCGATGACTGCCCTGAACTCAATATTCAACTTGTGGAGATATATTAGGAGATAACCTTTTATTCTAGGACTTTACCATTTTGGATAATCAGCTTTGGATTTTAAGAGCTCATGGTGCAGTTAACGATACTTTAGTCTGTCTATTGTCAGCCTAGTGCGTATGCGGTGACTGATGCTTTAGTCTCTGTAATATCAGTTAACAAAACAGTATTTTTATAGATATTTGGTGAATATGTTCCTTTTGTTTTCATGGTCCCTCGCCATGCTATTGGATTCATCAGATGCTTAATTTGATTCATCAAATGCTTGGATGATTCTTTGGCGTCACATTTTGTTTGCCACGCTTTCTAGCTTCTCTTACTGTATTTGCAATGAAATGGTTAATGATTGGTGGATTGCCATTGTTTTGAAACTGATAACAATTATCTAAAACAGCAAAAATGAAGGCATTTCAAAAAGTTTGTCCTGGAAAGTGTTTTCAGAATTATTTTTGAATATAGCCTGCTATGGAGGACTTAAAAATGGTGTTTTCAACTATCTTTCTTGTTTCTTGATCTGAACGGTTATAACCTTTAATACAGAACCCTATTTATCTGGTAAACGTGGTTGCGTTTGGAACTTACTCAAAAGTAGTTTTTATTTTTTCCAGAAACTGAGAGGTGTCCTGCAATTAGGACCAGTTTTGTTTGACCAGGGAATTTCCTTCCCCCTTTGTTTAAAGTGCATAAGCATCTGCATACATTTAAAGCGTATCCAAGTCTTAATTTGTTTCTATCTTTTTGGCTGCCTTGAATGCAAATATTTGTTTTCTATCTGTCAGGTAAAAAATCCCACGGCTCGCGTTGAGCATGAGGCCAGTACCTCAAAGATTGGTGAGGACCAGCTATTCTACTTCCAGCAGAGGGGTATCGACTACGAGAAAGCGATGGCCGCCATGATCTCCGGTTTTTGCCGCGACGTATTCAACGAGCTCCCCGATGAGTTCGGTGCCGAGGTGCACCAACTCATGAGCTTGAAGCTCGAGGGATCGGTGGGTTAGGCGGGAAAATTCTTGTCTTGTAAATGTAGGCTGTAAGTCTCACTTACGTATAGTCCGTGCATGTAAAAATCACCTACGTGATCCTCCATTGTCTGTGAGCTTCTGGTTAACTTCTTTGACATTGGGTTAATAATGTAAATGCACCATCTATGGAGCACTGTCACAGTAATTTTGAATAAAAAAAAATGGTTTTTCAAAGTTGTTGGGTCTTTTCCTTCTGTTTTCTTGTTCTTGGTGAACTTAGGTTGCCAGAGTTGCAGCCATTTGCTGTTATTTGGACGTGCAAGTTTTCCGTTATTTTGAAGCCAGTCGGTTGATGAATAGCTGTTTTATCGAGAAGAGAGGTTAAAAAATAAGAAAGAACAATTGGCATGTTGCTACAGAAGATCGGGGGAGGTGGGAAGGCAATAAATTTCTCATTTATCTCTTTGTTTTTCTCCCTTTATATGCACATGTTAGAGCTATAGAAATCGGAAGAGTTACTAGCCTATGTGGAAATGTATCAGAGGAGGAGGAAGACTGATTAATGCATTATGTACTATTTGTAACACAGAAAACAGTCAATTTTATCCTAATCCTAAGTTTGATTCTTTTGACATTGTGGGTCTGCTCCCCATATTTTATGTCATGTAAGAAGATATAATATATGTATGTACAGTGTATGTAGTGTATTAATCCGTTAACGGTCGGCTTGAGATGCAAAGCTGCTTGAATCTGAAAGGTCCATTTAGTCAGTAAGATGGCTACAGGTGGATAAATGCGAACACACCTTGGAGGTCGAGAAAGGTTGTCACTTGAAAGTAGTGGGAGGTTGGACTTTTAGGGAGCAGGAGACTTCAACTCAGCCCGAAATCTTACGAATGTACTTGCCCTAGGGTTGGTTTGATGAGATTTTGCTTGCTACAGATAATCAGGCTTGCGAGGAACGTTTCTGTCTTTCTATTTCTTGTTTTTCGAAACAAAAATGAAACAAAAATATATTTGATAATACAAATGATTCTGATTCTGATTTTGTTCCTAGGAATACTTTTGGATAAAAAATAAGAAATAAAAAAATGGTTGTTTCTAAATAATAAAAAAAACACTTTTGAGAATAAAAAAAAGCAATGATAGTCTTTTTTTTACTTTTGTCGGACGCCCGTAAGGCGTGGGTTGGGTCAACCCTACCCGGTTTGGATAAAATTTTTAATAAAAATTTCATAAATTAATAAAAAAAATTAAAAATTCAGAAAATGATTAAAAAATTCCAAAAAATGGAAAATTCATAAAAAAAAAATCTAAAAAAATTGGAAAAAAAAAATAAAAAATTCCAAAAAAAATCTAAAAAATTAAGAGATGAGTCATTTCAACTAGCCAATCCTCTTTTTGACAATTTTTTCTTTCAATTTCTCCCAAATGGCGATTTTTCCCTTGATGGTCAAATTGTTCCAAAAAATCCCGAAAATTCAAAAAAAATCTCAAAAAGTAGGAAATTGATCCATTCAATTGGCTAATCCTGTTTTTGGTGATTTTTTCTTTTGATTTTTCCTAAGCCTTGCCTGATTTGTTGTCGGAGTACCATCCGCATGATATCCAAGGATAAAACTCAGCCACATATGTGGCATAGTTGGATTTTATTTATAATCAGAGTCACCTCTTTCATCCTTGACATATGCATAGCCTCAAGAGAAGCATAGGAAAACAATAATTTTAGCGTATTATCCTTCTAAGGAACAAATTTGAAGCATCCCTATTTTAGTCAAAAGGATGTCATGGTGCAAGAGGATTGCACTTGTGGGGTCTGAAGAAAGTCATCAAATGTGATTATATAATTATTTGATTTAAATGGCAAATTGGGAAGATAAATTTTTTTCCAAAATAGAAATTTTGTGCGATTACCAATTACGTTTCTGTTTCAGGAACAGAAATTTTTTGCGGTTATCAAACGCGTTCTAATTCACTAAAACTCATCTTGAATAAAAAAAAGATTATAATTAGAATTATTATTTTGAAATAGAAACGTTACCAAATAGGCCCTTAGTTGAAAAAACTCAAACCCAGTTGGAGATTGTCATAAACTTGACTTTGCCAGAGTGCTTCAGAAGAGGGTTCTTGATAGTGTAGTGTGCGGGCTTACATTGTACTTGTCACCAGGAACTACTACTAACTTCACCTCTGCTTCGAGTTAACCTGAGAATCTCACCAATTAGCGACCCCGGATTGGAGACTTTCTTGCCCTTGGATTCTGCTACTTTGTCCTACTGGTTGGGACAATGTCAATTTCTTCCCATCCTGTGTGGTATGTTGGCCGGGCTAGCCAAGAGCATAAACTGTCAACTGAACATAATTGGGAATGGAGCAATCACATGCATTTTGCCTTTGCTGATAATACCTTGATGTAATGATGCGTTGCTTCTTGTATGCAGGTTCTTCTATCAGCTTTTGATTCAGACGCATCACTCAATGTTTTGGATCCTCCCATTTTGAATATGTTGTACTGCATGGTATTCTCCGTACTTAGGTACGGTTGTTGCTCAAGTTGTCTGTGATCATGTTTTTTTTTTTTTTTTTTTTTTTTCCCTCTTGTTGGGGGGGTTGGTTCCTTCTTCTTTTTTCCTTTTCCTCTTAATCAAGCTCCCCCTTGAGGGTTTATTGGCCCAACACCCCCCTATCCGATAGCCATAGATCTTTTTTTTTTTTTTAATCATTCTTCACCCGCTCAAGATGGGATTTCATGCCTTATCCGTCCGAAAAGAATGCAGACATTTCACTCTGAGCTGGCACAGGACGCGGATGGTTTGCTCGCGCTTTGTACACTATGAAGCTTCCTCAAGTTTGCCAAAAGGGGATGGAACCATTGTTGTTTTCTTCGGACAACTGATAAATAGTCCATCTGCTGTAGCTGGATGAACTCCAAGAAGCTGCATAGAGGCTTCGACCAGATAGACAACAGGGAATAATTCTAGGATTGCCACTCTTTCCGGAGACCTTAGATGTAGAACTCACTTTACCAGTGGAAACCCTGAAGGACAGTTTGAGTGCCGACCAACCGGATGAAAAATCCGCAATATCCAGGATGACGGGTGAACGGATAGATTCCGTGAGTTCATCAGCTTGTGATGACCCTCGTGATAGAACATTGGAAGAAGATAATTTCGGTTGATCATTTATGTGTTTCATCCAATCTTCAATGAAAGCCAACTGGTAGGATATACTCAGACCCAGGAAAGAAGATGATCAACAAGAGTAAATGCGCAACTATCTTCAAGCTGTACGTAACGATACGTCTCTTCCATTATTTGACCAAATAAGGCATTTGCCGTTACATTGGAGAATTGGAGAATTTGTGTGGTGTAGAATAGTTAATATATCTTAACAAGCTCATAACTTATTAGCTTAAGTTTTTGAGTAAAAGTTGATTCAACTAGATATGTTGATGGGCTGGGTCTCGATAAGGTAATTAATCATGCGCCATGTGGATTTTTTTAAATTTATCTTTATCACAAGAAAGAGTCGTGTCTATCAATTTTTGAAATTACTCAACAAAATAATGTACGTTCGAAACGAAGTTGACCTAGTGATTCTTTGAGATTTGGATGCAAACATAACATCAAATTTTTGGGTTAGGGGGTGAATTTTGCAGGTTGTGCCATCAATATGAACTGCTTCTATAAGCGAAGGCAAATAGCATACCGGTGTACTGACCACAATATGTAAAATGCCATTTTGTTACGACCTTTCAAACAACTCAAAAAGAAAGCACCACGTTTTGCACTTTGGAAAATAATAACACTATCTGTCAAAACCCTAAAAGGAGAGAAAAAAAAAAAGCATAATTTTCACTCAACATATTTTGGACACAATCTTCAATTTTTTTTTTTAAAAAGAAAGCATCACGTTCTACTGCCGAAACAAATCATGACGAATTATTGTTGAAAATTCGAATGTACACAGGGAGTTGGTTGTCGTGTCAATGTCCCAAGTAGGTAAAATATTCAATCTTTTTAATTAAAAAAATTGTTTTAAGACGATCGTCGAATCTAGGTTTGGACTTAAGTGAAAAGCATGTCTTTTATTCATATTTCGGTTGTCGATGATGGCATTCGGAATTATACTAGAGATATATCGAGAAAAAATAAGAAAACTCGCTAATTATTAGTGCCCCGCTTGTTCCTTGAGAATTTACTAATTTTTAAGATGTGTTTCTATTATACCAGATAGTTAATTATTTTTAATTAATTGAAAAAAATGTTTTCACTATACATATTTTTTACTGGACCGAAGCAATCAAAGATCTCGCGTGCAACTCAAAGCCGTAAAGCCCATTGCCAGCCCACCGCGCTTTCGGTATAGCACGCGACAACAGTGATCTCGCCATCCGAACCAAAACCTGACTCTGCTTTGGTTCGGATGACCGTTGTCGGTCCCTCCTTTCGCGACCGCCTTTCGGTATACAGCACACTTCCACAGGTGATCACGCCATCCGAACCGAAGCCGAACCGAAACCTGACTCTGCTTCGGTTCGGATGACCGTTGCCGGTGTCTCCTTCCCATAAATAGCCGTCCCCTTCTACGCGTCGTCATCTTTCTCTCCTCTCGCGTCTCTGGTTTTGCTTTCCCCGTAAGTTCGCTTCGCCCTCTCTCGATCCCCGATTTGCTTTCTCGTCCTTTCTTTATAGTTGTTGTTGATGGTGCGATGGTTTTCTGGGTTCGATTTCCGAAGCATCTTGGCTTTTTAGAAACTAGTTTTCTCTCCTATGGCGGAGATTTTCTGAAGGTTTGGCGTGGTCTCTTCGAGACTTTGTTGTGGCTTGAGGGAATCGTTCGCTCCTCCTTTGATCGTTTATCGATTCATCTGCCATTCTGATATTGGCATTTTACTTGTTGTTCTACCGTCTTACTCTGGCTTTTGTTATTCGGTCGAGTTGGCAGTGGCTCTGTTTTTATCGATCATTTACTTGTTGTTCTACCAAAATTGAAGGAAACCCATGAAAGTTAAGTTATGAAAAGTCGTTTTCTTTTTCCATCAAAAAAGCTTGGAATCACTTTTTAACTTCGCCCTGTTCCATATTCAAAGCATATTCCCCTCCCCCCTCTGTCTGCTGCGTATTTTCTTCAAGCACGGAACGAGCCCTGTCGATCTCATGCAACCAAAACCCTAACATTTCTACCCACGTGAGTTGTCTGGCTGTTGAGGTCTTGATTCGCTCTGCTTTCCCATTTTCTTGGCTTTCTTGATTCTTGGAAGGGAAGAAAAAAAACTGCTTTTTGCTCTGTTTCTTTACGTCGGGTTTGGCTCGCGTCGAGCTTCATTTGGGGTTCAATTGTGATTGCTGTCATCGTGCCGCGTTCTGATCTGCTGTTCAGATTCAGCACGCCTTGCTGTGAATGCAAATCAAGAATTGCTAAAAGAACTTACTTTTTACGGGTTTTCTTGGATTGTTATTCTGTTGCTGAACTACATACAATTGTTATGTGAGCTGTGCGTATTTACTTTTCCTTTGTATTTCTTTGGGAGTGACTGACGAGATCTACTTCTTTTTTTTATTTTGTTTTAACAGAAGATGGCGAAGATCTGATAAAACCAGAGTCCTTTTGATGAAGTTCCTTGGATGCAAAACATCTCCAACGCAATAACTCACCTGACAAACTCCATCTCGTTCGGTAATCATATCTGCCTAGCAAAATTCAAATTCTTTGAAACTTTTAACTTTCTGTGCCGGTTCTTGAATTTGGTCTTAGTTGAAACGACGATTGATTGTGTTTGCTGATGTGCCCGGTTCGTCTTTTTTTTTTTTTTTTAACTTCAATTCATGTGTCCTTTCGTCCCTCAAATGAAAGTGTTCATGGGTGAAAATCCGTGGGTCTTGTTTGAAATTTGCTGTTCCTCGGCTCTGTCAATCCATCCGAGTACAAGCGGGTCTTCTTCAAGTTCATAAGTTATGATTTATCTGCAACATTTCTCGATGAACTTTTGCTACGCAGATATGATTACCGAAATTGAGTGGATGTGATGTCGCACACCCACCCAAGGAAAACGGAGAAGCTACTGATAACCGGACTTCTTGCGCCGTTCGGGTTGAGACCCAGCTCTGCGGGGCAAGAAGACGACAGTGGTTGGAGCAATCCCTCTTTGCGGATGCCAGAGGAGTGCCGAGGAACACTGCCCACATGCCAGTGCTGTTCTGGAGTTGGTCGGTGTTAGAGGCGGCCGCTTTGCCGCTGTTGCCGCTGCGACTGGCTGGAGCGAAGGCCATCTGCATGCAGATGGGGACACGGTATTTCACGGCGAGCTTCAAGTGCGTGTGTTTTTCAAGCGAACCCGATCGAACACCATCAGTAAAGCGACTGGTGTGGGTACAAATAGACGTTGGGAACACGATGTGTGTTTTTCCAAGCGAACCTGATCGAACGGAGGAGGGATGGAGAGGATGAAACTACAAATCATTTGAAATTTTTGGGAAAATGACAGCGCGCTAGAGAGGGCAGAACTGGTCAGCCCACCTTGTTTGGACTTCTTGGGACCCTCCCCGCTAAAGAAATCGCAGAGTGGGCAGAGTATATGGGCCAGGAGCGAGTGAGAGGGCGTTTGACGGGCATGCCAAGGGCCGATTGCCTCACCTGGGCGAAGGTGGCAAGCCTCACCGGGTGCGAGCGAGGACTATCATGGGGTGGATGCCTCACTGGAGTTGAGCGAGGGCGCTCTCGCTGGGGGCCCCTAGCAGGCCTCGCCTCGCCTCTCGCACGGTCGGGCAGGGTCTTAGACACTGCAGCCTCGAATGCCGCGCATTTGGACCGCACGCTCGAGGAGGGGTGGCCAGCAAGGGCGTCCCCCGGGCCCGAGGCGACCTGAGGGGGCTGTCCTAGGACAGGCCTCGCCTCGCCTCGCCTCTCACACGGTCGGGCAAGGCCTTAGAGACTAGCCACTACGGCTTCGACGGTGCGGCATTCGGATCGCACGCTCGACGAGGGGTGGCCTCAACGCCAGCAAGGGCTTCACCCAGGCCTGAGGCGACCTGGGGTTGGGTGAGGTGGCATGCCCGGGTGGGGCTGTCTGAGCGGTGAGGGCTGTGTGTCCCAGGGCGAACCTGTGGCTAGGACGCCTTCGCTTAGGGGGCTTCCCTCGATGCCAGCTCGCGCAAGAGCCCGCTCGCGAAGGTGAGAGGGTGAAGCAAAGCCTAGAGGAAGCGAAACGAGGCAAGCTATGTGGCATGCCCGATAAGGACGCCCGGGCGGCGAGGGCTGTCATAGGCCTGACCTGTGTCGAATCTCGAACCTCGAACCTGTGGCGAGGACTCGCCCAAGTGAGGTGAGGTGTCCTTATCTGTCTCACTCGGCTGTCGGCTGTCGCTTAGTGGAAATAGCGAGGCTGCACTTGTAGCGAAGTTGGCCTCGAGGATGGCGAGAGGGCGAGAGGCCAGCCACCTGAGGGAGCCGAGGGCTATCCTTATCGACCCTCGCAGGGGCTGGCATGCTCGAGTGGGGGCTGTCCCAGCCAAGACCTATGGCGAGGACGCCCAGGCGACGAGGTTGCCCTTGAAGATGGTGAGGGCCAGCAAGGGCCTCACCCAACCCTAGCTGAGGCAAGTTGAGGGTAAGGTGAGCGCCGAGTGAGGCCACGTGAGGGGAAGATGGCGAGGCTGCCCTCAAGTTGGCGACTCGCCGCTTGAGGGTTGTCGTTATCCTCGTCATTGTCTGGACGTGCCAGCGCACTCGGCCTTCACGTGGAACGCCCGAGCCTGCCATCGGCCGCAGGCAATGCAAGTTTAGATTGAGGCCGACGAGGACCCTCGCCTGGGCGGCTGGCCTCGAAGGCAGGGATGCTGGCCTCGAAGGCAGGGATGCCCGGCCCCCGCCACAGGCGGGGGGAGGCTGAACTCACAAGGTGCCGCCTCGAGGGCCCCAACAAGGATGGACCAAAAAAGGCCTGGGCAATGCCTTGGCCCTCGTATGGGCTTGCCTGGGCATCCTCCTCAATCTCACTCAACCCAGGCGAGGCTCGCGAGGTCATGACCGGACGAAGCGAGGGCTGTCCTCTCTTGGCCCTTGATGAAGGCAGCAGCACTTGGTCGGCCCCAAGCAAGACAACGGGCGAGGGCTCGCCTAGGTGAGGCGCGGCCCTCGCCGACTGTCCTTGCCAGCCTCGAGGGCCAAGGCTAGCGAGAACATGCCTTGCCTTAACTCGTGGCCAGGCTGAGCAAGGCCAGCAATTACTCATGTGAGGTCAGCCTCCCGACCACCAGCCCCTGCCTTGGTCGGCCACTTAGGTGTCTTGGCGTGGTGAGGAGACCCTCACTTGCGAGAAAGGGGATATTTTTATTAAAGTGTCATAGGTCAAAATTGGTCAGACTTAGGCATTTATTTGGAACAAGTTTCACTTTAGGCATTTATTTGAAATTTTTCTTAAAAAACCCTAATCTTGATCTTTGTAATCATTAAATGGCAATCCTGTCAAGGTTCCTTCAAATGATTTTTTAGCTAGAACAACGTCGTTTTTTCAATAATGTTGCCTTCCATCATCGTCCATGCAGGTAGAATTTTATGGGTAAATGTGTCACATGGGTATACATTTGAAATTTTTGTTGCGACAGAAAAAATTTAGAACAATGTCATTTTTTCAACAGTGTTGCCTTTCCCTTAGAAAGTTGAAGTGAATCAAATGATCAAGCCAACGAAGAAATGTCAGAGGAAAGTCAAACTATTCAAGACAGGCCGCGATTTTGGGCCAAATTTGGCCACGAAAAGGTAATTTATTATGCGCCTAGTATAGCATTCGTTCCTCTTATGCACCGTGCGCATGGACCATACAGATCACAAGAAAGAGTCGTGTCTGTTGACTTCATCCAATTCTGTGGTTTAACAGTGTTACACATGCGATTGGTCATATGAGCTTCGAAAAGTCTATTCAGAACTACTCACCGAGATAGTGTATGCTCAAAACTAAACTAACTTAAAGTATGATGACATGCTTCTTTCAAGATTTGGATGCAAACATAACATCAACTGGGTTATGCCATCAAGAGGCAGCTCTTGCAGAGGCAAGGGAGCACCTGCAGAAGGTGGAAGAAGCTTGGAGGTATGAAGTTCTTCGGTGGAGACAAGATCGGATATCTCAACTTGGATGGTCGGCCATTCTAAATAGGAGTAAAGAGGAGATATGCAACTTCAAAGTGGTTGATGATGAGAGGTTTTCACTTCTATTTGCATGGTTGGAAGAGTTGTTGGCCACCCCATGACAAGCTCATCATCCCCTAGTTCATCGCTCTTCGTTAAGTGTATCGCGTGAAACCGTCATCGACTTGACCTATTTTCTTCTCTGTTGGAGGGTGTTAAAGACTTTGTGTTGCTGTTGATTTTCATCTTCATATTCCCTAATAATATGCTGCGCTTACTTACTGATCTTTTAAATCAGTTTGCCCTTCGACTGTGATATAGTTCACTAGCCAGATGATTGATATGTATATCTATCCAGAGAGTTAGTATCTATCATGAGCTTTCAAAGAAGCGACGACAATAGCTTGAAAAGGTCAGTTATGCACATAAACCATTTTGATAAGTCCACACGAAGCATGTTGTAAATGTAACGAGACCATAACACAAGAGAACTAAGGACAAACATGATGAGCCTTCGTGTAGCGAGTTGTCGACCGACTTATCAGCTTGTGATTGATTTGGGTTGAATACATGAACGCCCCCCCAGCAAGTTATACTGCCATCTTTCTAGTTCCTGAGGCGGAATTGCTAATTATATTGGTTAACTTTAATTTACTGTGCCGGTGCTGGTTGAAACGACGCCTTTTGGTTTTTGCCAGCATGTCCGCATCGTCCTTTCGTTCTTACCGGTGCATCTTTTGTACATCTAACCATGTCACATACCACCTTAGAATGTAGGGAAGACGAAGAGTTAGCATCTTCAAAGATGACTAAGTACAAGAAGGCTTTTTTTTGTTTAAGGATCCCCTCAAAGGATTTTTTTTTTTTTTTTCGGACAGAAGGCGTCCCCTCAAAGGTTGAAGGGAATCATATGATCAAAGGAACAACATGGTAAGAGGAGGCGAAAACTATTCAAGACATTGTCGAGCCCATTTGCTTTGAGGGTCGATTGCGCACTGCAGCTCAAGTGCATTTCAATTCGAATCCGTCCTGGAAGATATCCACTACCAAAGCGACCTTCTTCTTCAGTATAACCCGGTTTATAAGAAAGTACCAGTGCTCCTCCCTCAGGATCCTTGTGTGAGAGGGCCATGGCGTGATTTTGGGCCAAATTCGGTGACGAAAAGGTAGTTGACATGCGCCGTTTAGCATTTGTTGCTTCGTTTCATGCACCACGCACATGGATATATGCCGATCACAAGAAACAGTTGTGTCTGTTGTTGACTTCATCAGATTGTGCGGTTCTAGAGAAGTTGGACAAGGCTAGAAAATAGCATTCGTTACATGAGCTTCCACAAGTCTTTTCGGAAATGCTCACCAAAATAATGTATATTCGAAACTAAACTGTCCTAAATTGTGATTACATGTCGGCTTGTTGGTTGGTGGGGGAGGGGGGGGAGGTTCTGCCATCAGTATGGACTGCTGTTACAAGTGAAGGCAAATAGCAAGAAGAAGCAGCTCTTGCAGAGATATATAGGCTATCTGGACATGTGATTAGGGTCTTTGAAGAGATATGTAGCCTCCAACTGGCGAATGGTGAACCTCATGACAAGCTCATTCCCAGGTTTATTGCTCGTCGTCAAGTGTATCGCAGGAAACCGACGTCGACTTGACCAATTTTCTATTGTTAGAGGGTGTTAAGAGTTGCGTTCGTTACTGTCAATTTTTATCCTCATTTTCGAGAATGATATGCGGCGCTGGCTTACTCATCTTTTGAATCAGTTTTCCCTTTCTACCGTGAAGTAGTTTGGAGATGATATGTGTTGTACTGACAAGAGTGTAAAATGGCATCACATTGAGCTTTCTAAGAAGCAACGACGATGACTTGAAAATCGAAATTTGTATTCTAACACTGCAGCAGATAGTCTGCAATTTTGGAGCCTTTGCTGATCTTGATCTGGGGGGTATAAATGGACTAAACGCCATCGACATAATTGCTCATGGCGAAATAAAACATCTCTTTCAAAAGATACTTCAAGACAATCTCCTAAGATGGAGAATCGCCTGCAACTGCAACAAACTACACAAGGCATGACCAAATCTGCGGCAATGAAACAATTAACCGGAGTAGCATTGAAACTGACTCATTCTTCTGATATAAACATTTGGTTCCACTGGCAAGAAAAGGGAAAGAGAGATAAAGATTAAGAAATAAACATTTTAGAATAGTCTTCCCTCTCTTCTATAGGAGAAGATAAGATAGGACGACCTTAGCAGTCTGCTCTGCGACGGTAGCGAAAGAAGAAAAAAATACAAGT